>NC_034410.1:127660210-127794625 GCF_002078875.1 Numida meleagris
TTCCTTTTTCCTTTGTTCTTTTTTCCTTTTTCCTCTTCTCTCCTCTTCCTCTTCCTCTTTCTCTTCCCCTCCCTTCACTACAATGGTGTCAAGAAAAGAAAGGCAGCCAGTGCAGATGGCCACCCCAGGTACAAAGACAGACTGCCATGTGATAAGCCCTGCTATCTCTATCAGAACTGTGTTTTACATGAACAAGTAACAGAAATATAGTATGTTCAGGCAAGAAAGGGTAGGCAAAGAAAAACAAAATGATGAAACGAGGTTTTGAAAAAGAAGAGAAGGCAGTAGCTGCTTCCATTACCAGTTCAGAGCTTGCATGTAACACAGATTCACCTTCGTTATTCAAAAGACATCTCTGAAGGATTCAGAAGTTTCTACAAATCTACTTCTTGTCTGACTGTGGAAGCAGTTTAAAGCTTCTTTCAGAATGTTTGTTTCTCTGAACTGCATCCAGATTAAAAGCAATCCATCCAAAGAAAAAGGAAAACCAAGCACAAGTTAAATCTACTCCCTGTTAAATCTCTGTATCAGGTGTCTTCAGCTCTTATAATCCCTGTACTTCAACCTGCCATTCACTATGTTTTCAAATCATAAATTCCTAAGAGATTTAATGAGGATTTGCCCTACAGCCTACATTCCCCTTCATGGAAATGACAAGTTTCTGGTTCTCTCTCTTCAGAGTAAACAGCAGTCAAAGCAATCATAACTGATGCTAGGCACGTTCAACTCCAGCAAGGACTCTTCCCTAATATTCATTAACTGTCCGCACGGATAACTGCTGTAAATAGCCAGAAGAAAAGCCACCTCATGCTTTAAAGTTTGAGAACCAGGCAGCTTTGTTCATGGGCTTTGGATGCGGTTGCCTCCTGGCATTGCTCCCCTGCAGTTGTGCATCTTTCTATGAAAGCTCTTCTGCAGAGGCATTTATACCCTGTGCACTGGCTAATCTATAAAGACAGTCAGGGTAGAATTGACAATAACATTTAAGAGGTTTTTTCACTGTCAAACTGCTTTGTAGGAATAAAACTTCTCACACCCCTCCAAAAATTCCTGATTCTTCCTTGCAAAATATTCTGCTTGCAGTAATTGAGCAAATCTTGTATCTGAATGTGATGCTCGATTCTTTGAAATTGCCAGGACAAAGCCAATGTTAGCACAGCTCCATTCAATGCTCTCTTCCCACAAACACGAACAGATAATGTTTAGATATTTACCACTTCATTCACTCGGTGGATCCAGGGGACTGTAAATAAAAAATATTAGAGCACAGCACAGCTGCCATGATGGTGCTTCATCAGTCCTCATAAAGATTAATTTGTCTTTGTCCAGAGCAGCAAGCTTGAAAAACTTGGGCTGCAGTATACTCAAAAGTACAGAGATTTTTTCCTAATTAGCCATGACATAGCCAGCAGTCTCTGTCTGCTGGCATGCATGAAGCTGCCTAGCAACAGTGCAAAAAAAATCCTACGATAAGCCTCAGTGGAACACAAAGAGTCTGTTAAAAATGGTAATCTCTTGCCATAGAAAAGTAGAGATGGTTTCAATTAAGAACAGCAATTCTCAACTTGTTATTTATATGAAATGAACTAAAATAACATTCATGAAGTATAAATACAATGTGAAAGGGCCATGCTTAATTACTTAAAGCTTTAATTTGCAGTATGTAATTTGCCATTCACATCTGTAAGCCTTTTGTTTCACTTAATGGCAAAAACATTCCAGCTAGGTCAGACCTACACTTGAGTTTATACAATGTGGTAATCCCAGCAAAGAGGACTGGGATGGACTCAGTACCTCTGTTAGTCCATCCCTAAGCACCAAGGCAGGAGAAATTTCGTACAAACCATCCCTGACTGACCATGCTTTACTTACCAGCCTCCCTAGACCTCCATAAGCAAACTTTGGAGCATCTCCCCTGGCACCCCACTCAGTAGTGTGGCTCTCCTGGCAGCTGGAAACCAGTGGGAAATCTCTGACCTAAACCTGCCTTGTTCCAATCCTTGCTGCACCTGAATGGACATAGAGAACCACACACTTTTTTGTTGCGTTTAGAAATGGATATCATGTGTTCCTCCAGTCTTGTTTTGAGTAAATAACCATAACTTTTCTCAGGCTTTCCTTACAGAGGTCGTATTTCTTCACCTGGATTGCTTCCTGCCTCCTTTGGATTACTTCTCCAGCTCCTTATGATCCATATCAGCTTTCATACTCAACAAAAGCACTCTCCCAGTGCAAGGCAGCAGTGACAATGCTGGGGCTGCACCCACCATTTCTCCAGGAAGGGCTGATCTCATAGGATCCTGATGACCCAGCTCTTCAGGGCTCTGCTGAGGGTAGCAGGAGCATGGTGAGGGGCAAAGCCACAGCTTCAGCTTTGATTGTCTCAAATGTAGATGTCCATGAGCTCGGCTGGAATGCGATCTGGGAAGAGACTGAGGAGTCACACACGTGTGATACTCAGAACATGGCAAAGCCCGACATCTTGCCCCACGTTAATTGGGGCATCTCTTTTTCAAACTTCTTTTTTTCTTATCTTTCTCCCAAAGGACTAAATCAAAAAAGAATCACAATCAAATGCCTTTAGGAATTGGATCCTGGCAAAAAAAAATAGTCCCTGGCCCATTCTCAGAAATAAAGAATCGCTTTTTTTCTGATGAAACAATGCAAAGATTCAGATTCATAGGGAGCATTAGCATAAACATCTATGCTAACTTGGCAGAGCTGCGAGCAATGAGGAAAAGAGTCCAAGAAAAGAATAAATAACAGATAACCTCAGCACCTGGGGTCAGAACACAGGGAAAATACTCCCTCCGCTACACAAGCTAAGAAATTCAGTCTGCTTAAATAAGCACTTTCAAATTTATGACCAAACGCCAAAGGAGCAACTTTAATGCTGTCGGCCTAATTTTTGCATTTTACTGGTATTTTCAACTATTACCTGACAACGGTTAATTCAATACTTTGAAGACAGTATCATTATGTAAACTCCCATTATTGGCATAATTACAAATGGAATTTAGAGTAAAGTTTGGTGAATCAGGTTCCTTCTAGCTCCTAAGCAGTGTGTGCATCGTTATTCTGCGGCTGCAAAGTCTTGTTACATGAGAAATTAACTTTCTTGTACGCATCTTAATTTCTCCTTGCACAACAGTAGTTATAAGGGGTACAGGGATTTGTACATTTTCAGTCATTTTAGGCAGTCTGTTTTCACACATTAAAAATTCCCTCTAATTTTTATTTTTCATCAGCTTTCTTCTTTAATTATTAGGGCAACTGATTTCTTACCTTAATGTTCTTGTTCCTCGGTTCTTTTTGCTGAGGGTGGAGTTTTGACTGTGGCACACTATGGAAGCTACAAGAAAATGCAATCGTTCTCAAAGGTCTAAGCATTATTGTCTGCAACTCACACTGAGCTGTCCAGCTGAGACCTGTAAATTAGAATAAAAAAGCAAAACTTTCCTACCTGCGCCTCTCATGTCTCCTCTTCCAGCAAAAGGTCTTGGTGTGTTATCTATTGGTCTACTCCCGATGGCTTCTTTGCATTCACCAAAGTGGGTATTTTGTTTTTTTAAGACTGTTTAAGCAACGAATTGCAAGGCACAGTTCTCATGTCTGCATATTTATTACAGCAAGGGGAAGTTGTACACTCAGGGGCATTCTTTTTGTTGCTGGCAACATAATAACATTTGCTTAATTGTGTTTTATTAATGTTAATATGCCCAGAGGCTCAGGCTCTGCCCACACATTTTGGTAAATTGAATTAAAGGAAAAATGAATCAGAGCTAAAAGACAGCTGATTAATTTTATCCACTCGCTTAAGGGGTTTTAAGCCAAATGGTCTCCACATCTATTTTTCTTTAGAGAACAGACCTCATAGCCACAGGGCTAGGAGAAACATGTCAGTAAGCCGTTTTCATTGCCATGTGTCAAGGAGAGCTATTTAAAGCGTTGAAAGGGATGGCCAACAGGGAGAGGCACTCGCCCCCTGCTCCGCGCAAATGGCAAGGTTAGGCAGAGCTGGTGGCTCCTGCCTGCTGCCCAGATCACATCGTTTTCTTGCAGCATTTTTCAGTGAAGCTTTCAGAGCACCCCCTGCAGCCTGCCCCTCCAGACGGACGAGGACACAGGCTCAGCACAAACCTGCTAAAAAGGGCCATTTCAATTCACAGAAAATCCACCCTATTAGCAGGTCTGTCTCAATGCATATGGTAATTTAAAGGCCATTATTGCACCATTTAATAGGCTCTCAGCTAGTCACAGCAGAAATCAGTTCTTGTGACAGATTTCTCATTAGGAAATAAACATACTTCATTAGGAAAGCCTCTGCTGGATGTACATTGATACAAAGCCTGGGAGGGAGTATAAGTACAAATGCAGAGTTGCTCAGTACTGGGTTGTAGGAAATCTACTCTATTTCCCAGTTATTTAGAGGGTCTGGTCTGAAGAGAATCTATACAGAAACGTGGTGAGCATTTCTGGCAACCCTGTTTTCAATGATTTCTTCATGACTGCTTATTCAAAATGTTAATGAAAAGTTCAAATCAAGCATCTCAAGAAGGAAGGATGTAAATCTGATGGTTTGAGCCCCTCTGTATAAGAAATGAGGTCTCCCCACAGCCTTCTCTTCTCTGAGCTGAACATGCCCAACTCCCTCAACCTTTCTTCATAGGACAGGTGCTCCAGCTCTCTGAGCATCTTTGTGGCCCTTCCCTGGCCCCATTCCAACAGCTCCGCATCTTTCCTGTGCTGGAGGCCCCAGAACTGGACACAATACTCCAGATGGTGCCTCATGAGGGCAGAGCAGAGAGGGACAATCCCTTCCCTCTCCCTTCTGCCATCCTCTGTTGATGCAGCCCAGGATACCATTTCCTTCTGGGCTGCAAGTGTGCACTGCTGGCTAATGTCCAGCTTTTCATCCATTAGAACAACTAAGTCCTTCTTCACAGGGCTGCTCTCAAGAAGCTCTTCTGTCTGTACTCATATCTAGAATAGCCCTAACCCAGCTGCAACACTTTGCACTTGGCCTTGTTGAATCTTATGGAGTTCACATGAGTTTACTTTTCAAGCTTGTTCAGGTCCCTTTGGTTAGTGTTCTTTCCTTCCATTGTATCAATTGCACCACTCAGCTTGGTGTCATCAGCAAACTTGCTCAGGGTGCACTCGATCCCTTTTGGTCTCCCATGTGTGTCACCTACACAGCATCCTAGAGATATTCACACAGCTGGGATATTTACAGTATCTACCAAACTCCATACATGATCTCTGGCTGCTGACAGGACACAGGCTTTCACACCATCCTTTTCCCTTGTGGATCTCTATCAGGTTTCTCTTCTACCTGGTCCCACATTTACATCGAACTTGTGGGTATCTAATAGCTCTGAGGTGACTGCTTCCACAAAATCTTTGTTTGAAATGTGTAAACAGTTTCAAAGTTGACTGTGGATATGGGAAACATACCGAGCATTCTCCTCAAAGCCATGGAAAACAAGGCTAAGAATTCAAGTACACATTGAATGGTCCATGGAAAGAAGAAGAATTCAGGGGAAATTGTGTTGGGAAGATACCCCTAGGCGACATGCCTACTAATAACCATATGGATATTTTCTGGCACTGAAGTCTGCTGACACAGAGCAGCTTTTACTGACTCATCAATGCATTTAAACACACTCAAGCTCTAAAACAAGAGGGTCACAGACATAATGAAACAGGAAGGCTATTCATCACTAATTTGGAAAGGTTTTGGCATTCCTGGGCTGTGCCTGGGAGTTCTTTGGGTTGTTCCATGGCATGGCTTGGGCAGGGACTGTGCTGGTGATTGAAACAGCAAGCATGTGTGTTCCTGTACCAGTGGAGTTCATATTTGGAGACCTCAAATCCTATTACAGCTGGCAAAAATTCTGCTCTGATAAGCCACACAGCTGGGCTCTGATGATACGGCAGAGGCCTCAGCATGGTGCTGCGTGTTGGAGTCCAATTGTCCATCCCATTTCTTAAGTTTGGTAAGGAAAAAAATGGATGAGTGGGACTTAACGCTGACCCCTGCAAATCTCAGAAACTCTGCTTTGAGTGAGAATAAGTACAGAAAGTTTCAGACCAAGTGATAAGCTTGACAGCATATCAAGACAACTTGTTTAGATGAACACTGCCATGTCGTGCTGCACTGTGCTATGTAGTGATGTGATGTGCTTTTCCTGCATGCCACAGGCAGAACAAATGCCAGGACTGCTCCACACAAGACAGGACAGGTACATGGAAATGAGGGAATGCTGGCTGCTATTTTGAAATTAAAATGGGCCTTTTGAGATTTCTATATTCAGAAACAGTACAAAACCACAACTTTGAATAGTTATGGGAATTAATTTGTAGAAATTCTATTACTGATATGCTGGAATATTAATTTCACTCTCCCACAGCCTTACAATGCATGAGGCTGGGGCTGCCGTGGTGTCCTCACTGCACCCTGATACCATCATTTATTTCAGAAAAAGAAAGCCTGGATAGGTCAGGAAACCTCAGCAATCTCCAGCAGTGTTCCAGCATAAGGAATGCCACCCATCAGACTCTTCACACTCTTTTTATAGGAGAAGCTGAAAGTATGCAATATTATTCAAACTACACTTTATTATGGGTCCACCCAATCTTTGTCTCCTAGCTTTCACAGGTATATCTCTACAACATGTTCACCTTGATGTTGCTAAATGAGAGTGATCTCAACAAGCACAAGAAGGACAGAAAGTAATTTAACAAAACTGTTGTGTTTTCTTGGGGACACTGATTTTACTTCCAAATTGATTGTAAAAAACAAATTAAAATACACAAATAACAAGCTCTGAATGAGAGAAAAACGCAGCTGCCTCCCACATTTCCCTCCCTGCAGGATGGAAACCTTCAGAGCCCACTGCTGCTGGATGGAGAACAATGCCATGAGAACGCATGGAAGCACTGGGGCAAGTCAGGGAAGCTGGTGTTACCTTGTGTTTCTCTCAGGAGGTGCACATGGCTCCTAATATCAGCCCATTGCCCAGCTTGGGTGTGATGTAAATGGGAGGGGAGAAGAAGAGCTGTCCAGAGATCTCCTCCTCTTTAAATTAACTTTATGTTCATTGCCATGAAAGTGGTTGTTTTTGCCCTATGATGTACAATGCAGAATACATACACACCAAGATCAAAATTCCATTTTTGGCACTTGAGAAGAGGCAGCCCAAGATCTCCCACCCCATGTTGGAGGCAGCCCTGGGCCTGCACTGCCTGTAGCTGGTAGGCTCTGCAGCTGGTGGGCTGGGCTCAGCCAGGCTGCCAGGCCTTGGTCTCAGTGGGGGAAACTCTCCTGGCACTCTGGCTTGGCCCCCATGCCCTAACCCTACAGGGTCCCACCAGCAGCCTGAGGGCACTTCCCAGGCCCCACTGGAGATCCTGAGGATGCCTTCACAGGGGTGCCTGACATCTGAACTCGCCCTACCAGACTGAGAGGAAGAGCTGACACTAAAAATAGAAGTAAAATTTCTACGAGGCCCGAGCATGCATCTCCTGTTTGCTTGTTTAAATTACTTCCAGCTGAAAAGGCAGTTCCCCTGACAGCTTTGAGTGACAGGAACTTCGTGCTGAGAAGCCCATGTGAGCTTTGGCAACATTCAGAAAGATGCTTTGAAATTAACACAGAGCTGATGTCTCGTGGGAACAGCCTTAGGCGTTGTCTTTACAAAGGGAAAAATGTGTCACGGCCGAGCTACCGTGCACACTTACAACACAAATGTTGCTCAAAGACAGAGCATGGCCTATGCGCATGCACGGGGAACCTGAACCAACCTCCAAGCACTGCCCTTCTCCCTGAGCCACACCGCAGCAGCAGGTGCAGAGGGGCTGCCCCGTGCCTTAAGGATGTGCCATACAGCAAAGGCTGCCACAATCAGAATGATCAGCTGAGCCCCTGCCTGCCTGCCTGAATTTGTGTTAACTGATCTGCAGTCCTGACAGTGAGTTTTCCATCTCATGAGGCCGTGCTGTTTTCAGTGGCGGGCTGGGAAGCTTTGATCCAGAGACACCTTGCACTCCAAGTGCCTTCATTCAGACACCTTTAGGACACAAGAAACAGCACAAGATTGGCCCTGAGAGGTGCATGCCATGCAGCAACATCCCTAGCAACATCTCTGTCCTTAATAAAACATCAAGAATGGGTTCTTGAGGCCCATGAGAAGAAGAAAATGGGCACAATATTTTTGCTTATCTCCTGGAGGTGTATGAGTGATATATTGTAACCTTCACCTGGGCACCACACTGATAATTCACAGCGACAGGCAATCTCATCAGCTCCCTGGGAAGATCATTTCCTCTACTCCAGAAAGCCCCTCATCCACTTGGATGCCCTTTTCCAGCCCTGTAGCATTAATCAGCTGCAAAGTACTCCATGAGAAAATGGGAATTTGGGTCTTTAATTGGATCAGATTTCTTTTTTCAGACATTGTCTGAAAAAGTGATTCCATACTCCATTGTATGGACAGGAAATACAGGAAGAAAGAATTTATTTTCATCATTGGCTTTCTCCGTGAGCTGGGTTCTGGCAAAAAAAAAAAAAGAAAAGAAAAAGAAAGAAAGAGAAAGGAAAAAGAGAACAGAGAAAGGAAAAAGAGAACAGAGAAAGGAAAAAGAGAATAGAGAAAGGGGAAAGGGAAAAGGGGAAGGGAAAAGGAGAAGGAAGGGAAAAGGGGAGGGGAAAAGGAGAGGGAGAGAGGGGAGGGGGAAGGGGGAAAAGGAAGGGGAGGGGAGACCTCATGTGGTAACTAATGTGTAAAAATAGAGCTTCTTGAATGTATTCTGAAAGCTAGTTAAGCTAATTGTAAAATCACAGGTGGAGATAACTAACACCACAGCTCTGTGACATGAATTCGTTCACCCTAACAGGGCACTGAGTGCTGCTAAGAGTCACTGTTGACCATTTAGTTAATGGTCACAGGATGAAATGAGTGAGGTATCATTCTGATGTCAAAAACACATGATATTTGGGAGAGAGAACCACAGAGTATTATCAGGAACAGCTGCAGATTTGACATAGACAAACCCCTACTGATAGCAGCAAAGTGATTCCTGTGAACTCCTGCTCATCATTAGGGAACAAAAAGTCCCCAGACTACAGATTTCACAAATCTTTATTGATTTAATGGGAGAAATAAATGGCTCTGCCTTAGGCAGCAGAGCTGAATGATGAAGAGATACTTTTGCGGGTTAACGAGAAAATCACCCAAAGCAGAAATGCAGTAAGCTGTTGAATGTGTTTCCCTTCACTCCTTCCTACCACGTTTTGGTTCTGATCAAGCGTTGCACAGAAGAGAACACCCCCAACATTCACCATCTGAACCCCACTTCTCAGAACACACAGCCCTTTGGTTTTGCTGTACTGGAAGCCAGAGAGCGGCAGCTGGGCAGGAATCCTGTGGGAATGGAGCTCAGTTCCAGCCCCATTCATCCCTGTGTCCCAGGCAAGCAGTGATGTGCTCCCCATGCCTGGGTGGTGACAGCCAGGAAAGATGCTCCGCTCTTCCCTTCACAATGAGGAGCTGCAATGTGAGTCCTTTCCCATGTTATGTCTGTTAGTAATACTTTCCTCTCAACCTCTCTACCCCGTGATCACATACATATGCTCTGCAAAACCCTAACAGCAGGACAGCTCCACGCTTTGCCTTGGAGGCATGAAACACCGAAAGGAAGCTTTTACTTGCATCTCTTCTTTTGCTCAATAATCCTTTGAAAAACATCCAGAAATCATTGTTTTCCTTTCTCCCTTTGTGTTCAGCAGCCCCAACATAACCACTGTATGTAGGGGTGGTGGAGCTCTGGGTCAGCCAGTGAGGATCTGCTCTTATCTCTGCTTTTTGCATTCCTGCCTACAGCTGCTAATACTGCACACTCGGCACATTATTCTTGCAGAGGCTGAACATGTAAACGCAGAGACCTGGAAAGGAAAACTATTTTTCAAGGTTGCTTCCAAAAAGTTTTTATTTATTCTTTTCATCCAGAAGCTTCCTCAACATTGGAAAGAAACAAAGGATGACACTTGAGAAAACAGCAAGTTGCTGCTCACTGAATCATAGAATATCGCAAGCTGGAAGGGCCCCACAAGGATCACTGAGTCAAACTCACAGCTCCACACAGGACTGCCCCAAATTCATACCCCGTGTATGAGATTGTTGTCCAAACACTTCATTTTCATGAATTTTGGGTGCAGTGTGCCTCTCCCTGTGACCTTCCATGCACCATTATTATGCCCTTTTTGTGCAGCTCCCGTTTGCTAAGTCCTATTTTTCCCCACAGGAATTTCTCCACCTTTAAATAGATTTCACCGTTGCCATTACAAACACCTGACATTTTTGATATGTTTTTCTTTAGGACTACCAGCAGTAAATGCCATATTCCAGATGAAGGTCTCCATGAGTTTATGGGTTATCACGGAAATCTGGAGTTTTTTTTCACTCTTTAGTCCAGCATTTTCCTTTTTTTTTTTACTTTTTCTTTTTAGGAATTGAACCGGATCCAGTCCTATCACCAGGAATATTTCCAAACTATAGATGAAACTCTGTGATTCCTACTGACAAGCAGTCCTGCATGTAGGCCTGCCCACGGCATGGCTAGTAACTTTTGGGAAAGCAATATTTCCCTGTCTGAAGCATAAGCTGATACACGTTGCCCTCCTCTTTGTGATTTCTACTGGTGAGATGGAGTGGAGTTGAAAAATCACAGTAATACTGCTGGGATATTCAGACTCTCAGATCCTCTTTCCTCTTGGGACAAGTAGTACATCCCCAAACCTATTGATCCCACCTTCTCCTTTCAGGAGAACAGCATGGTCAGCCATGACAATCCAATACCTGAACACCAAAATGGTACGCTTAGCAATAAAATAGCCAATAGCCAATTTCTGTTGCTTTCAAAACACAGGATAAGCCACATTAGTAGTGCAGCCTCTTTCATTGCCTCCTGCAGCTGCATGTGTTTTAAAAAAATGGTGTGAGTATGCACCCTTTGTATGGATTTCATCGTTCCTTGAGTGGACTTGATCATTCCTTGCATAGACTTTATTGTTCCTTTTGTGGACTTCATCATTCCATGCTCTATTTTCAGGATGTCAAGATAGTTCAGTGACAGACACCTTGGAAATAAAGAACAAATCACCTCTTCATAGCAGGAAATTATAGAAAGTCTCTTAAACCAGTTGACTGCAGCATGGTAGAAGCACCCCATTTCTTCAGAACTCACCATTGCTTTTGGCACTGCTGGTTGTGTGCACACTAGGGGAAGTTTAATTTTGAAAAACATGGTAAACTCATCAAGTTAAGAGCTTTAAAATGACATTGCTCTGAATGATGCAGTTGTTTTTAAGTTTGCCTATACTAACAAAGGCTTTTGAACAATACAGAAGTTGCATAAGTGCTGTATAATCCTGCTTTATAACCTTTTAGAAAGCACAGTACATTTTTTCTTCTCTTCTCTTAAAATGTTGCTATGGACTGAAAATAAAGAAAAAAAATCCTTCAAGTATTTTACTGTTGATTTTGTAGATTTCAGAATTCGCAATGTCACAATCCCATGCAGCTCTTTACAGATGTTCTCGATGGAAGGTCGCAGCCAGACGACTGTGGTCAATGGCTGTGTTCAGATGGAGGCTAGTGACGAGTGGTGTCCCCCGGGGATCTGACTTTGGACTGGCACTGTTTAACATCTTTAACTATGACATAGATGATGGGATTGAGTGCCCCTTCAGCAAGTTTGCTGATGACATCAAGCTGAGTAGTACAATTGACACAGCAGAAGGAAGGGATGCCATCCAGAGGGACCTTGACAAACTTGAAAGCTGGGCCCATATGAACCTAATGAAGTTCAAGAGCAAGGTTTTGCATTTGGGTTGGGATTATCCCAGTTATGTATACAGACTGGGAGAAGAACTTCTTGAGAGTAGCCCTGCTGAGAAGGACTTGGGGGTCCTGGTAGATGAAAAACTTAACATGAGCCAGCAGTGCACACTTGCATCCCAGAAGGACAATGGTATCCTGGGCTGCATCAACAGAGGGCGGCAGCAAGGGATTGTCCCCCTCTGCTCTGCCCTCGTGAGGCCCCTTCTGGAGTAACGTGTCCAGTTCTGGGGCCTCCAGCACAGGAAAGATGTGGAGCTGTTAGAATGGGGCCAAGGGAGGGCCACAAAGATGCTCAGAGAGCTGGAGCTGTCTTCTATGAAGACGGGCTGAAGAGAAAGGCTTGTTTAGTCTGGAGAAGAGAAGGCTGCAGAGAGAGCTCATTATGGCCTCCCAGTATTTAAAGGGAGACTATAAACAGGAGGGAAATCGATTTTTTAGACAAATAGGTAGTGATAGGACAAGAGGGAATGGTTTTAAATTAAAGGAGGGGAGATTTAGTTTAGAAGTGAGGGGGAAGTTTTTACTGAGAGGGTGGTGAGGCACTGGCACAGGCTGCCCAGAGAGGCCGTAAATG
This sequence comes from Numida meleagris, assembly GCF_002078875.1. Classification (NCBI taxonomy): domain Eukaryota; kingdom Metazoa; phylum Chordata; class Aves; order Galliformes; family Numididae; genus Numida; species Numida meleagris. The sequence goes on from NC_034410.1 coordinate 127,672,688, forward strand.
CCCCATCTCTGGAGGTGTTTAAGGCCAGGTTGGATAGAGAGCTGGGCAATCTGATCCAGTACTTGCTCTAGCAGTTGGCAACCCTGCCTGTGGCAGGGAGGTTAGAACTTGATGGTCCCTGAGGTCCCATCCAACCCAAGCCATTCTATGATTCTGTGATTTACAACATAGGGAATACTGACATGTCAAGATCTGAGCACAAATGAAGAAGCTCCAGGGCATTTCAATTATGAAATCACTGAAATTATTGCAGTTTGATGACATTTTGAAGAAAAATTGTAAATATATCTTACGTAGTTGATTAACCCCAGTGAAGTGATGAATGCCTTGAAATCATATTAAAATCACAGCAGTTTAGACTTAGCATGACTCAGGATCAGTTCATACTTTGGCCTAGAAACATGAGGCAATTTTCATAAAAAACAGCCGGAGCAACGCTAATGACAGTTCCTGTACTGAGCATTGGAAGAGTTCCGTCAAAGGTTTAATGAAAATCAATGAGAACAGGTAAAATATCATACTCAAATACAGCATTACTTTTTGAGAACAAAAAAATCTAAAAATCAATACTAAGTAGCAAATAGCTATAATCAGAAAAAGAAAATCTAAAAAACACCTTCCTGTGCTAAAACGTTAAAAAAGCAGATTCTCATATCAGTCTGAATTAGCCACGCATTGCTAGGGACAGGGTCGAAATACTAACGAAGACAACTTTGCCTGGCTTTGATTTAAGTTTAATTGCAGTCTATCTACAGGTTTTGGTAAGATCTGTGACCACGTGCTGAAAGTGGTTTTCACCATTGCCAGTCACAGGTACAGCTCCACCTTTACTACAGTTAGAAACAAGAGTCCCCAAATTTGCAAGCACACTGAAATCTTCCAGTAGATTCTGCTTCTAGATTTGTCCTGGAGCCAATAATGTATTTTTTTCCTTCTTTTTTTTCTTTTTCTTTCTTTCAGTGAGCTGGGCAGTTTTCCACCAGCACTAAATTCTACTGAAATTTCCACCAAGGCTTTGTTTCCCTGTATTTCCACTCCATCTGAAAACAACAACCAGAAGGGAAAACAATATGAGGCCCTTGCACAGGCTGGTATGAAATAGCATTTAATCTTCAGTGATCAGGATGAGATATAAGGAAGAGGCGCAGAGGGAAGAGGTCAAAGCAGGTTGAGAAGAGGTCAAGAAAAGCAGCATTAGCCAGGAGCGGGAGGAAAGGAGGAAGAAGCTGCCATGTACGGTGGGCAGACTGTTTGCAGGTGTCTTCCTCTGAGGAGCACAGATCTTCAAGGCAAGTCCTGTGAGCCACTAGCTATGCTGTTGAATATTTCTGCACTTCTCTTACTTTTTGATTTCCCACTCTAAATGCATCAAACCGCCTTTTTCATACAAAGATTGTCAGAGATGTGCTTTAATTTTTCCATTTGTCTGAAGAAATTCCCAAGAGCAGCCTGTTCTCTCCTGCAGCAGGAGCCATCCTCTACCCTCCCTGCTCCCTGCATCCTCCATCTGCCTCCCACAGCCTTTTCTCTCCCCTCAGCCTGCCTCTTGGCAATACATCGCTCACCACATCACCCTGTGAACCCACTATGCAATGGCTGAGCAGGGCTGGCAGTGACATGTGCTGCTGCAAAGCGCTAACGAGCACCGCCAGCTCCTGCAGACATCAACAGGGATGATGGCAGAAGGCTGATGTGCCCTGTGCAGGGGGCACACAGTGGTTCGCTCTTCCCCTCCTCACTTTGTGATGTGGTGCCCTCAGCAGCCCCCACGCTGTGATGGCTGGTTGCCCACCCACAAGACAAAGGTTTTATTCCGTTCAGGTGGGAGGTTTCTATAAACCGGCAGTCAATGGACAGGTCTTTAAAACTTGCTGGAGGAGATGCGGATGGGAATCGGTCCGCAAGTATGGCAAGGGCATCCAGAAAGACATCACAGCGTGTGTGAAAAACTGAGCAGGGACCAAAGAAAAGAGCAAATGGATGAGGGAAGGATGATAATGCCAAGGAGCTGCGTGAAGTGAAAGACACCAAGGCAAACAAAATGAACGTTGATTTGCTCAAGGAAGGTCAGGACTGAAAGAGAAATTGTCAGGAAGAAACAGAAAAGAGCAGGAAGATTACACAAAGATAAGGACTGAGAAATAATGGGGGAGGCCATGAGTGGGTGAACATGTGGTGCAAAGAGAAAACAACCCACTTTCAGGAACCAGGCACCAGAACAGTAGGAAAACTGGTGCTTCAGCTGAGATAATCTCAGAGCTTTCCCAGAGACCGGATGAACTGTCATGAACGGGAGCTGAAACGATGTGTAAAACGGAGACAAATTGGTCTTGCTGGTTGGAAAGCACTCTGCTTCATGGCGCAATAGCATCAAGATGCTTTTCCAGTAAAAAAAAAAAAACATGGAGCATAGAAAAGGTATAACATGGCCATGACACATGCTGAGAACCAGGTAGCTCAAGAAGCACCTTATTTGTGTAGACATCAGCCTGTTTAACACTTACACTGCTCTGGTATGCCAGACCTCAAGGGAAATGGAGACTGATTCGTCTGGCCACCACACTGCAGAACACTGACTTCATTAATTGTCAGGAATTTTTTCAGTTATTAGGCAGTATCAATCCTCCTTCAGTTACAGTCTTTTTCAGAGAGTCAAGAAAATGGATCAACTGAACAGAAACTACAACCCAGTTCCCCTGATTTTTGGGACTGAGAAGATAAGCTAAACAGACATCTCTAATGTAGCATGAAAATCTGTCACAGAGAAGTATTTGTGGGCACAAGAAGACTTTGAAAAACTTTGGCACCAAATATGAGAGCACAACTGCATTGTGAGATAGTGAGTGAGGGCCATCAGCAGGTTGGCCTGATCTGGGTGCGACACACAGGAACAGACTTTTGCCATCACTCTCCATCTTGGTCCGTGTTGTGCTTGTTCATCAATGCCAGAGAGACCTCCAGGCAATGAGGGGAAGGGACCATGGCTGTGTGATTGAGTGGTGTGTGTGATGAGGGGGCCTGGGTGGGTGGGCCTGGGGCAGAAGGGCCATGACACCTTCAGACCCACTACATCATGTGCTTGCAGAGCTTGCCAAAATCACGTCAGTAACAGGATAGTTTGGTCTTGCTTGATCATTGCAGCTCTCCCTTTGGATCAGGGCACACTGGGCCTTTGTTCAAGGGAACAACTCGATAACACTAGCAGGTTTTCCAATCTTTGCAATGGTGTCAGTGGAAATGAGTCTGATTATTGCTCTGTGACAGACTTCTGCTTTTATGGGCCCAAGGAGATCTCTCTCTCCAATGTATTTTCAGATCTCTGTGTCTTCCAGGAAAGTAAGGCAGGCCTGCACATCTTTGCTTATCAAGCAAAGTGTTGCTCATCAGGGTGTGGATTTCAGATAATGTTTTCACAAGTTCTGACGGCTCCAAGGCATTTATGTGAAGTTCTGCCTGTGTCAGATTTACTGCCTTTTTTCTTTCTTTTTACTACCCGAGCCCAGTCTCAGAGATGGACGTATCTACCTCACAGCAATGAGCAGTGCTGAGTTTACTTCGGTCTTGCTGTTACATGCACAGCATGATGCAAATAGGCAGGACCTTAAATCAAACTCTCCTCAGTCTACAGCAGCTCTAGCTGTCCACTCAGCCACATTCAAGAAAAGGTGTTCAAAATGGAAGTGGTGAAGAAAAGGGGAATTGCTGGGGAAACTGAGGGTGATTGTCTTGCTTAGCCTAACAGAACAAAAGCTGAAAGGTGAGAGGACAGCTTTTTATAAATATCCCTGGGGGAAGGGCAATACCAGGGAATAAGAGGAGCTGTTTGTACTAAAAGATAGCTTTATCACAATAAAAAAAAAACGGGGATAGAAACTGGTCCCAAGTGTATCTAGGATGGAAATAATTTATTTATCAAATGGAGCAATGAGGTTCTGGGACCATCAAGTCTATGAGCTGTGGACTGAGGCAAACGACTCGCTGCCTGTGTGGTAGTAACATTCCTTCTGTCCTTAACTCCTTCTGACAATTTAAATTCAAGGAAACTGGGGGACAGGGGGGACAAGAAGAAGCCCTCCCCCTAAGTCAGGTGGGAAAAAAACACTGTGGCCCTCAAACAACAGAAATGAAATTACTCTATGACTTCTTCAGGCACCTAATCTTCCCAAAATCAAAGATGCTGAAAGAGTAACATCAACAAATATGACTACAGATCCAGAACTTATTTGGCACTCACTGGGCTTAAATATTTTTTCCTCATATTTACATTCATAATTTCCAAATTAACGTTTAATGCAGTCTTTTTTCACCTCAAGAATAATAATCTTACGCAAAGATGCTCATTGCTGCTTCCAATCCTTCTGCCAACTGCTCTTGAATTTGCCTTCATTTTTTTTGTAAATATTTGAAGGGCAGCTATCTCCCTGTAAACAAAACACAAGGCTTCCCCTATTTTCCTTGGCTAGGATAACTGTGTTTATGAATGTGGTTAAACCTCTGCTTTATGACTATATAATATCCTCAATTTTAATCTTTCTGCTGGTAAACAAAATTTTTTGCATTTGGAAGGACAGCAGGAAGACACTGCCAAAAAATAAAAATACTCCAAAGTAGCATCTTTTGCAATATTCCTTAAATTTTTTATCACTTCTACATTACTTCTATTCATTTCTAAGACAACTCTATGTACTTCTGAAGTTGGCAGGGAATGTGCTTGAAAGGTCACAATATGTCTTGCTAAACTACAGAGACAACTCTTGATTTACAGCCCTTCATCCACATTCCAGAAAAAGAGACTTACATGGCTGGGAATTGGTCTTAAAAGTGAAGTCTGAAAGCTTACGTGTGTTTTTCCTTCTCTCCCCCATAAACCCTGACAATACCCTGACTGTTCCAGGAGCTATTGTGTTCTATCAGGAATTGTGAATTTACTTGCAACATTGCTATGTGGTGACCACTGCCTGCAGAAAACCACCAAAATTAAGAAACCTACATCAACATTGCTCTGCTCATCAAGCCGCTCTAAATCCAACCATGAGCAGAAGCCATAGCTTTGCCCCAGTTGCAACATGACACAGCATTACGGACCAGTGCCATGGCCTGAGATCAGAGCAAAGTCCCTGTGTAGACCAGGCTGATGGCTCTGCTCTGCTCTCTGGGAGAAGAACACAAGGGATCCAGATGAAGTAGCCATTTTGGGGGCTTTGGGAAAGCTCCTGGTTTCAGGCCGGTGCACCTCAAACAACCAAGCCCTGTGTGGCCACCCTGTGCTCCTCCAGCTTCAGCTGTTCAGACCATGTAGACAAGTAGATATTATGAGTGTCTTTTAAAGATGCTTCTTCGTGTCTCTCTCCATAAGTCCTTGAACAAGATCAAAACAGGGGCTCCAGTGACAAATCCACATTCTCTGGGGGTTGGAACTAGATGATCTTTGAGGTCTCTTCCAACCCAAGCAATTTTATGATTAATGTGAGGTCCTGCCAGCCTCCAAAGCATGCTAATCACTGCAGCTGCACACAGGGCTGTCCCAAAATGTCATCAAAGCCAGAGTGGCTTTTTCTATGAACAACATATCTACACAGAGGGGAGCCCAGTTCGTTTCTGAATGCTTACTGGGGAAGCTGTAGTGCAGCTGTATGCTATTGACATGTTCATCTACAGGAAGAGTCCCGAACTGGCCATCCAAAGAATGGGTAGGAGTCATTCACACATGCAGTATGGTGTCTGTGCTTCTCTTGCTTACATCGACCCTTTCCCCACAGTCCCCAGGCTGGAGATATCACCTCCCTAGGGCAGAACACCTCCACTTCATTACAGAGCAGCAATGTAATGACTCTCTTTCTGATGGTTTATTGTACCAAGTGAGATTTAAAAAGTGTTCCTTGGAAGCTATCATTGCATTAATAGTACAATTCAGCTGTGTAATTCATTAGGTCATTTCTGTCACTTCCTGTCACCTTTAACAGCTTTCTACTGCTCCAGAGCTTGGCAGTCTGAACAGCTGCAACTGTCTGATCAGAGGCTTGAAAATGTAAGTGCATCTAATGGACCTGCCGTGTTCAGCCTGTGATGGACTTTTGGGTTTTCTTTGCATTTATTCTGCATTCTATATTCAGCAAATCCAGTAGCATCTGTAGCCGATACCCACTGGGTTCTTTCCCAAAATCTACAAGTAGTTTCTTGGGCAGTTTTCCACCAAAAATTCTTCACATAAAATGCTCTTGTAAATATTTTAAGAGGGAAAAAATAGAGTTTGTGCAAACAGAGATCAGTAGAAACAGTCTTTTTTTTTTTTTTGCTTAAAGAGTACAATTAGAATTCATTTGTAAGAGATGGTATTGCCAACATTAGGAGCTAGTTTTGTACAGAAAGATCTTTAACCAATAGTTCTGGGTATACTTGTCCAAATTTCACTCCATCTTTGCTAACAACCAAATATCCATGAACTAAAGAAAAAAAAAATCACAGTGCTACAGCCATTAAATTTTATTATAGCAGCTTTGAGTAGTTGCCATCTAGGGAAGGGGAGATGGTTAATCTAAGAACTGAAATTAATTTATTTTACATTATCCTTCAAACTGGAAAACTACTTTGGCATACCAAGATTATTATCACATTCCCAGAGTGCATATAAATGTCACTTTCTGAAAGTCAAAGCTGGAAATGTAAACCACAAAAATCCAATATTGCTACCACAACTTTTATTACAGCCACATATCTTTATACTGCCGTTATAACTGTTACACTGTTATTCCCTTGCTTCCTAAACATCTGCTGAGTGCTGGAGGTACAAAGGAAGATGAGGTGTCTGCCTTGGGGCGGCCATGCGTTCAGACAGATACCAAATCCCACCAGGAATGCAGAGGCAGCACATTGTAAGTCCCATGATTATAGAATCATAAAATCATTAAGGTTGGAAAAGACAACTAAGATCATCAAGTCCAGTTGCCAGCCCATCCGCACCATGCCCACTGAACCATGTCCCTAAGTACCACATCTCCACATTTCTTGATCACCTCTAGGGATGGTGACCACCGCATCCCTGGGCAGGCTGTGCCAATGCATTCCCAGAAAGTCACTGGGGGAAAGACCGCCCTGCTGTATTGTAGCTGTTCTGTTGTAACCCGCTGGTATAAACATTGGTGTGAAATAAAAGCTTGCATGGGGAATTATTCCAAAATCTCTTTGACAAATGGTTGTTAATAAATGGTTCGCTTGTTAGTTCAGTTCTACAAACTGCCTCTTAGCGTGTGTGTATATGTATGTGCTTAGGAGAGGAGAGTGAGTCTTCTCTACCGACCCAGGATATCCTGAGAGAGAAGGGAATGGGACTGGCAGCCAAGACCTGAATGTAGATGCCAGTTAACGCTCTGCAAGTACTTTAGCTAAAATCTGATACATAAATAATTCTAATTCCTGTACTAGATATCAAAGCTCATAGATGGCAGGGGACTTAAAATAAGATTCTGAGCTTAAAGCATGGAAATGTCACCAGGGCTTTAAAGGTGCTGCTCCTCTTTGCAAGACGGGCAACAGTTAAAAGGGTTTTTCGTGCAGTGATTAAGACTTCTCTGTCATCTCTTTATGTAACCCTACTGCCAGGCAGGGTGGGCTGTTCACACAGGAATGTGCATAATCATTTCCGTGCTGCTGCAAGAGTACATCTGATGTGTGTGGGAAGAGGTGCCATGGGAAGCTATCACAGTCACCGCTGAGCCGGGCACCGCAGCACGGTGAGGACAGGCTAAATCCGAGTGGTCGCAAAACACTGAAATGTGCCATAGCATCGCGTCCTCTCCTCTGCAGGGAGGGGATGAGGAGGGTCTGCAATGTCATCTCCTGCTTCATGTCTAGGGGCTGCTTTTGGTAACAGCTCCTTTGCTTTGGCTATATTTGTCAAGCCAAAAGGAAAGTAAATTGCAAGTAATTTGCATTAGGACAGAGCTATGAGAAAACTTTCACCTACCCAGGCAGAGTTATGTAAGCCTTGTTTTTCTTCAAATCATTTGCCAGAAAAACAAACCATTTGGAAAGGGCTCAGCCTCTTTCTTCATGGGATGCAATCCGCATTGAATCCACACTTCCTACCATTATTCCTCGCTGTGTTTTCGCAGCCTGGCAGAAGACAGGAATTAACTTCTGCCCTGGCTGGAAAGGAGCACACATGGCTGCGCCAGGGGCTCAGTACTGGCATGGGCAGCTCCTGGGAGCAGCCACAGTGCTTTGGCTGGTGAGATTTCAGCAGGAGGGAGCCAGGCCCCTGCACCAGCTGGCCTTGGTGGGAGAGGATGTGCCTTGGTGGAGCTCAGGGATGCCCAGCAGGGGAAGGGAGCAGGAAGGAGTCTGTCTTGCAGGAGCACACCAATGTGTATCCTTATAAACGTTCAACACATCTGTCAGGGAGGTTTCCAACATCACACTTGCTGTACGGAGAGGAAAGAGGTCCTCCCATCCATGTCCAGGTCCATGCCTACAGCCATATTCATGTCTATGTCCATGCCCATGACTATGACCATGACCGTCCCCATGACCACCCCCATGCCCATATTCCTGCCCATATCCATGACTATGACCATCCCCATGGCCATGACTGTCCCCATGCCCATGACCATCCCCATGCCCATGCCCATATTCCTGTTGATGTCCACACCCATGCCCAGGTGAACACCAAGCCCTTCAGTATAGAAATTTCAGGTTCTAGCAGGGAAAGGCTTCTACCTGTACAGATGTTATCACAGCACAGAGACATCTTTGAGATGACAGAGCTGCTGTGTGGTAACCCTCACTTCCACCTTTCTAAATGCTCTCCCTGACCAAGGGACATTTTAAACCTGGAGCCAAATCTGACTTGTAAAGGCTTCTGCTGTAAACTAAGGCATAGCCAGCAGCCTCCAGGTCATCATGGGAACTTCTCTGGTGGTTTGTCCAGCCTGCTCCTCGTGCCAAGTTGGTGGAAGGCAGATAATATAAATTCAAAGAAGGCAATTTTCATTCCTTAAAATATTATTGCACAAAATGTAAATACTGTTAACATTTTCACTGTTAGAGGTTTTGCTATGCATGTATACGCATTCAGAGACCTAGTTCTGACCAATACCATGAAGTTTTTCTGTGAAAATTGCTGGTCTGGGGAATATCCCTGTCTGTAGGCTGAAAGGGATGACTGCCTGACTGAGAGTAACGGCCAGCTCTTGGGCCCTGTGGATGCTGACTGGTGTACATTCAGCTTGGGGAAATCAGGCTGGGAGGGCTGTATTTGGATAATGGAGAAGGGTGACACGAAAACCTTTACCTGAAAACAGGGAAGGAATGACTGATGGCCAAAGCTGCCTTGCAGGCAGAGATGTATTTTCTGGTGCTGTGAGAAGAATGTGGTCAAGGAGTGCCCCAGGCTGTGGGGCCTACACAGGTGGAAGTTACACTTATAGGTGTCACTCACTGGCTGATTTGTGTCCCTGGGTCTGAGACCTGTTATTTTTATTTTGTTCATTACAGCTCCCTCAAAAAAAAAAAAAAAAGAGGGAAAGAAAAGAAAATGAGTATTTATACTCTTTAGTGTACATATATATATATGTCTGGCTAAAGGTCAGTACTGCTAATGACTAGCTCCAGATGTGTACAATGCACGCAGTGTGCCTGTCTGTAAGCAAATGCGTTGCATCAGCTGGCAGACCCCAGGTGAAATGGCAGCATCCTGGCCTCTGAGGTCAAAGCTGAGCCTTCTTCATCAGCTTCAGTATTTGCTCTGATAATACAAAGTTCTGCCTGGACCCCTGGGCTTCAGATGTTTCTGAGGATGCTTTCATCTTTAGACCCTGCACCAATGGTTCACAACTAGCATGCCTTTATGGGAAAAGCACTCAAACTGTGCAAGAAAATGAAGAGAAACATCATAGGTGTGCTGAGAAGATGCAAGGTAAGAGTCCTACTGCTTTTGGATGGAGTCCTGTTCTCTGCCCTCTCCTCATGTACTCTGAACCCAAGGATGGAGAGGAGTCCATGGCACTGCATAGCCCATAGTGCCCTTTACACCTGTCCCCATCACACCCCTGACAGATCCTGCAGTCAGTGGGGAAGGGTGCTGAAAGCAAAGAATAAGCAGTCTGAGAAATAATGATACAGGGAATCCTGAATAGCATGAGGTAAATCCTTAATGCAAAGACAGAGCTGCCTCCCACTCCCAGAGACTGTATCTCACACTGCATTGTCTTTAATCATTACCCAGCAGCTATGACATGCAGTAATCTACTTCTTCAGCTTCATTTAGGACTTACGTGACAAAGTCTTATCAAACTAGAACTACAGGAAACGCAAAACAAACACTTAATTAATGCAGAGTATTTCTAATTAAATCCAGTAGGATGAACACATTACATGAATGTCATTTCCAATGGTGCCCTGAGAAGTGACAAAGCAAAGTGGCCATGAGGTGCACACCCCATGGAGCATCACCGTGCTCTGGTTTCCATCAGAGATATCTCCAGAAGCTGCTGGCAAACCACAGCTGGCAGCACGGCCTCTGAGAACAGCACTTCTCTGAGTTGTCACCATCACAGTCGGCTTCGTTCTGCAAGAGAGTCTGGGTGAAGGGAGAGATTAAGAATGGGAAAGTAACCTGCATATCCCTTGCAGCTGCAGCTGAACATGAGTTACAGTGGCCAATTTCAGTGCACAGACCTGGAATCATATACATCTTGTTCTCAGAAAATGTGTGTTCATAGACTAAAAAAAGGGATTAGCTGCAGAGACAGGGACTGAGGCAAGCTTTTGAGGAGAATCTTTCGGACATCCTTCCAGAAAAATACCCAAAATTGTTTTTTTCAGGAATGTATCTGTTTGATTCTGTTGGTGAGGAGCCAGTGGCTGAGTAGGTCCAGAAGGATTAAGTCAGTGGTGTTTGTGTAGTCTATGGCAGTGCGGTGGTAATTTCTTTCAAAAATAATGTCCCCCACCTTAAAAGAAGATCTTCACAAAGTACACTGGAAGCTGTATTTCCTCTCCAGCAAAGCATAGATTTCAAATAAAACCAGCCCAGAGTGCTCCCATTAGGACCAGCTTTAGAATACTTGTAGTCAGTCACTCAGAGAAACTTGTTCTGGGAGGTTCATGTTTCAGTTTTTGTTCTCTCTCTGTGTTCACTTTTTCTTCTTTTCCACTGTTTGAGGGATCCAGTGCTGGAGGTTGTGTTACCCTGCAGTGAATACTGGATGGCACATACAAACAGCAGGAGTGTTCTTCACCCTGCCTTGCTCCAAAAGAAGGACTGGGGTGATAACAAGGCCCCAGGAAATCCTATTTTTCCCTGCCTTGCAGTTGTTGTTTTTCTACCCCTTGTGCCCAGTTGCAAGAAGACAACATTGTTCATCGCTGTTCACCTCATGCTGCTCTGTTTCTCCACACTGCATGAGAACTGCACTAAAATCAAGTCTCTACTGATGACAAATTTGCCAGCATGCCAATGGGACTTGAAGACTCTGTATCATTGTATCTGTACTGCAGAAAAGACTGGCAGCAAGATATTTATAGTAAGTCCATATGTAGAAGAATATTGTAATGCACTGGAAATAGACTTCTGACAAAGAAATGACCTTTATTCACATATTCTATACTGTAATCTTCACTAGACCATCAAATGAGGCCAGCCCCTATAATGTCCATCACCAGGCAGTGATGCTGAGCTCCCTGACCAGGAAGATGGGATTGGAGCCACCATGGAGCCTGGGGTCAGCAAGGGATGAGCCATTTTTTGTTAAGTCCGAGTAAGGTATCAAACCAACCATAATGTCAGGGGGAAATGTGTGGTGAAGCCATCACAAGATTAAAGAGAAAATACCAGAACTACTATTTTTAATCTTGGTTATCTGCAAGACGCTAAGAAGTGTCTGATAGGTGGCAAACTAAACAAAAAAGGCACAAACAGATGTCACTTGACCATGAAGAAAACACCCCTGGGCACCTTTAAGGAGTGTAGGTGCAGCCTGAAAGCCTACACTGGAATGAGTGAACTTCATGAAGCCAACAGGACTTCACTGCAGCACAGAGAAAGAGGCCAGTCCTGGGGACAAGAGAGGTGGGAATTTCTGGCTTAGTAGCACTTATGCTGAGCAGTTAATCACAGTATGTTTCTAAAAACTCAAATGTGGCTTTCAAGGCAGGAGTTCATGCAATAACGAGCCTTTGTGGGACACAAACATTAAAGGTGTCAAAGACCATTCTTCGTGCCGCAAAGATCTTGTGTACTAATTATTTACTTTGTGCTGAGATCTTTTGTGATTGAGTCAAGAAGTGTTTGGACAACCGTCTCAGATGTAGGGTTTGAATTTTGAGTGGTCCTGTGTGGAGCCAGGGGTTGGACTCAATGATCCTTGGGAGTCTCACCCAACTCGGGCTATGCTATGGTTCTCTCTATGACTTGAAGATCTTCCTATTGGCATTTGGAAAGGACTGCTACCAGTCGTGGTGTGGTACCAGCGTGCTCTCAGCTCAAAAGCTCCAGCTTTGCACCACCACCCTGCAACATCAAGGATGAGCCTGTGCTGCATGCATGCAAGCTGGCATTGTAGACAAACCCAAAATCTGACTCATTGTATAATTACTTTTAGGAGATAAAAATCTGCTCTTAATGCAAAATTAATTTTCAGTGACTCACAACTCCATTGAAGCCTATAGAAATCTTTGTGGTGGTGACATTTATTACCAAAGTAACAGATATCACCTTGATTATTTAGGGCCAGTTAGAATAATCTTAATGAGTGCTCTTGTCAGGATTTCTCGGATAAACTTCTCCGCACAAGAGCAGTTCACACTTGCAGACCGAAATAGACCTCCATCAGCCCACAGACTCCAATTATAGGCTTATGGATTTGGACACTGCCTTGAGGCTGAGCTATCAACAGTTTTATTAACAAATTGTGATGATAAAAGTACACCTGTGTTGAAAGATTTTCCATTTTATTTTTTTTCTTTTCTACCATGTTATTTTCTTCAAAATAAAAGGTATAATTTTCTCTGTTCTTTCACAGCATATTGTTCTAGTCAACGCTATTTACCTTTCCTTTCGTCTATTTGCACCTCAGAAGATTGATGAAAACAAAAACAATATTTTACCAGATAACAATTGACAGTGGATAGTTTTAATTTAATACAACCATGGCATTATTAGTCTGGATAAGACAATTTAGCACCACCATGTTCTTACCCAGGAGGGTTATTACAGACCTAGCAAAAACTGCACATATAACAGGGTAGATCAGATTTAATCCTATGAACTTGTGCTCCAGTTGGAACAACACTTCTTACTGAACCTCTCTGACGTCACTGCAGGAAACTCGTGTTCAGACCAACACTTAACAGTTAATTGTATTTCTGAGCACTTTTAAAAAACCAGGCTATCTGTGCCACACTTTACCCAAAGAGTTACATTCCACTTAAGAGTTTTAAGTAAAAAAACATATCTATTAGTCTATTAGAAAGATAGTTCAGAAACATCTTAGGTGAAAGGAATAACATAAATAAATATTTTTTAGGTTACATCAAATATTTTCCTTTGGGCATATGTTCTTTTACAGGGAAGTAAAAATTCTATGGCTCTCCAAGAAAGATACCAAAGGGGATTACTCTCTGCTTTCCTTGTCCCATGGTTTGTGCAATGTGTTTTTACATTAACCTCAAAAAGACAATGAACCATAACAACTTTGAAATTTGTTTCGCATGAGTAGAAAATTCATTTGAAGTCTAATGAGAAATTAAATTATGACTTGTTCATGCAATTTCATCTTGTTAGCCAGCACACACAGTTCTTCAAACTTAATCAAATACACGTATTGAATTTTTAAAATGGATGCTACTTATAACAGCTAATTTGAGATTTCACTTTAAGTTGCAGTGGCTTTGCAACCTTAAAACCCACCAAGAAAGGAATAGCAGATCTTAGATGCACTTTATTTTCGTTTTCCATGGTTTCCATGGCTTGAACTATGTCAGTGATAATGAGGATGACCCTAAAAGCATGAGCAGATTGCCTTGTCCCTAGCCTGTAGGCAGTGAGGAAACAGCCAGCTGAGGCAGCCAAAGCCTCACTGTTAGGGGCTCCTCTGTTGGTTGGCAGCTTACACTTACCTGAGACCCTTTTCAACTTACTGAAGCAAACATACTTCTGCAAAAATCAAAACAAAACCTGAATCACTGCAGGTGGCCATGGTGTCCTTCTCGTGCATGTCTTCCCATGTAGCTGCACCAGGAAGAGGAAGTGGACCTGGGAAGGAAAAGAGATGCAGAGATAGAAAATTGTTGTTTAGAAAAAGGATGTTTTGGAGAAAGAAAAGATCTATCAAAATGGTAATAACAACCATCTTACAATTCAAATATGTATGAAGTGAAGCGTTATAGTCTTGTAAAATTACATACAACATAGTTCACTAATGCATACAATAAAAAGCCTTGGATTTAATTGTGACAGTGAAATGGAAGTTCTGCATGGAAGAGGTAAAGCCCTTCCAGTATCCTGCAGCATCCATGGGCTTCTCCCCAGCTTACACTACTGTAGGCAGAGGTGGACAGGTCAGATAGCCAAGTATTAGATACATTCTTTTCTCCCTCTACAGCATACCGATATCTTCACTTTCCAAAAGAGTATGAGAATTTGGAGTTTTTTTCCTTTAGATGGAAGTGACTGCTCAGAATAGTGGCAGGTAACATGTCATGTGCAGAGGTAATTCCCAACTCTCCTCTGAGCTCCATCCCTGAGGAGCAAACACAGGAGCTGCCAAAGCCACTGAGCTAAAAGGTAGGGAAGCAGGAAGCTCAGGAAGAGCTGACACCCCACCGTGATAAACACTTGGAAGTATCAGACAGACAGTAGATTCCCGGTGTGGAAATCTATGCAATCCAAAATAAGCTCCCTGAGCACTTACTCTGTGCAGAGACAAGTCTTTGCCATGCAGCTCATCTAACAGACCAGATGAGGCTGATGTGACAGAGCTAATAAGTTGAGATATGCAGCAGGAAACTGGGGAAAAAGGCATTGCCTTGAATGACCCAGGGTAGAGCTGTACTGTAAGAAGAGATTTGGGGCTTTTTTTAAAAATTACTTTCTTTCTGAAGAGCATTGTTTGCTCATCTCCTAAGCAAACAACTGCCTTCCAAGCAAAGCCAGGAGACACACAGAGCAGAAAGTGAATTCCTCCATGTACAATGCCCTGACTGTACTCAAGCCCCGGTGTCCCTAAGACCTGCAGCTGGGGAGCCCATCAGGGGGTCACTGAAAGTTAAGTTGGGTCAGCCTTGAAATCATCCTCACCATGAGACATTTCTGTTTATGAAGGTTCTCCATCATGGACTGATAAATTTTTAAACCAGATGCTGACCATCTGCTCTGATTTCCAGTATGACTTAGGACCAAAAATGCATACAGGAGATTTCAAGTCCAGTCCAGCAGCTCATGATTAAACACAGGCTGATCTCCAGGAATCCATTCTCTTCATTGGCTTGATGCAGAGCCAGTGCCAGACATATGGGCTGTATACCTCAGTGTACAAAGGGAGTTGAACAGTTCCAAGCTCTGTCCTGCAGCACCTGCAGTACTTAACCACCAGCACAGACTCAGCCCCTGCCCAGCACGAGCACAGAGCAGACCTACTTCTGGTGAGGAACATGAGCACAGTCACTGTGGGTGTGGGACTGGAGAAGGGAAAGGTTTGACCATATGGGCATGAGCCATGTTTTCTCATTCCCATGGAAGAATATAAAGAGAAAGAATTTGCTGAACAGATGATGGCAATGTGATGACTACAGTGCAACCGCAGCTGGTGTACTTGATACCTACAGCTCCAAATTGATGTAGCCCTTGGCAAACATTTCATGATTTCTTTCTGGAGCTTCTAACACAATAAATGCTGCTCCCTCATGCCACTTTCAGGAATGGCAAAGTTCTGCCAGTGAACACCAAAGACACTGTCAGAAAGACCCAAAAGTACAGCAGCTTCTCCTCAGTGGTGAACAGCACCGGTCTTTCAGAAAACCCAGGAGATATATATCAAACCTGCTGCATACTCATCAATGCCCCAGCTTCCATCAGGCTCTTGCAGGATCCCTCAGTCTGGAGACAGAGGCCTGCACACCATGCAGTGCTGGGGCTGTGGGCTGGATGTGGCCCACAAATGCAAGAGGAGGATAATGCATACCCCAAGGGAACCAGAGTTAATGAGCTATAACTTCACCCTGATCTCTCTGTGTTGAGAGTTCCATGAATTGTATTCATCAACAGATGTGATTTACAGCAAGATTGTACTGCACCTCGCTGACACTCTTGAGCTTGGAAGAGAGCTGCGCGGATGTGAGCAAGGTGCCAATTACAGCGCGTCACATCGGGACTCCTCTCATTCACCTCTCCTGGTGCTTGCAGAGCTGGCTTCCGCTGCAGCTCCCAGCCCATAATTCACACTAATTAGGCTCCTAGTGCAAGACTCACGTTATCAAGTGGGTAGGAATACAGATGCAACATGACTTTTCCTACTGTCCAGCCCGGCACCTGCCCCCAGTGCACTCCGTGGCTTCACCCTCCCCACTGCAGCCCCATCTCTGGCTGTTCCCACCCTGAGCAGGAGCTCTCTCTACCCCAAGCAGCCGGTGGCTGTGTCCCCAGGAAAAACAACAAAAAATAACCACCCGTCAGTGGCAGGGCCACTGAGATGCTGCTGCTGTGTGGGAGCGGATACCAGGGAACAGCTGAGCAGGGGGCTGGGGTTTATTTTTAATTTGTAAAGTAAATTTGCCTTCTGCATGATTCTCTCTTTTTCTCTCACAGGAGATGTAAGCAGAGAGTCAGTGAATGGCACAGACCGAGCCCCAGCACAGAGCTGCTGCAAATCATGGTGCTTGCCATCGCCACCACACCCACAGACAGCAGCTGCCTTCATGCCACCCCTTGAGCTGACACCACGGCCCACTCAGCCCTGCTCTGCCCATAGGTCTGCACTTGCTCACCAGTGCCCAGTCCATGAAGCACGGCCCCACAGCACAGTCTGCTTGGCCAGAGGGAACCCTCGGGATGCAACCCTTTACCCAGAAGAACCATGTCTGCGAGACCCCTGGAAAGTTTATTGGCTAATCTAAAAATCCCTCAGATACATTTATGGGCCTGTAAATGTTCCGCGTCACGGAAGCGGCCCCAGGAGCCAAGAGCAAAGTACATGGGGTTTCCTGCCAGCCCTCTCTGCGGGGCTGTGTGCCGGCAGCTGGTGCCCCGCGGGATGGACGCAGCCCCGGTCATCCCGAGCCAAAGGCCCTCTTTTATGGCTTCATGTTTCCCCCTTTCATCCCAGTCGCCATAAAATCAGGACAGCTGCTGCTGACAATTAATCAGCTCCAGATGAGGTCTTCAGGGTGGCCACTGGGAACTAAAGGAACCCCCTCCCAGCTGCGCAGCCCCTTTGGTAGCCACCTGCCCTGTGGGGCAGGGCACGCATGGCCTGGTATGGCTCAGCAGGGCCCAGGCCAGCTCATGGACTGCGGGCCTCCTCATGGGATTCTGCTTTAAAAAAAATTCTGCAGCTCTGCTCTATTGTGCTCTGAAACACTGCTGGGACTTTGGAAGGGCAAACACAGGCCAGCGTGGTGCAAACCATGCCTCCATCCCAGATTTGGCAGCATGGGAAGTGCTGCTGTCTGTGCCATGGTGGCAGGCCCTAGGCAGAAAAGTCCGCTGGTCGGGCACTGTGCTGCAGCCAGGCGGCTCCTGCGCCCCAGCCACTGCCAGACAGAGGGATCCCCCCTTCCTCATAACACAACTCGAAGGCAGTCCCTCCTGAGGCTCAGCTGTGCCCAACGCTGAGCATCACAGGGAAGTGCTTGGACAGTGCAAAATTTGGAGCTGCGCTAAGAAATTTCTCTGGGCAGCCAAAAGTCTCCTGCAGCTCTGAAGTTCAAGTTCACTGTGGTGCCAGAGGCTTTCAGCAAACGAATAGTAACTATTTGCCTATTAAGTGTTGTTCTTAACGATTCTCCTGGATCTGCCAACTGCTAAGAAGAGAAAAAAAATCCCACCAACTGCTCTGCCGCTCCTCTGGGGCCTGCTTCTTCCCCCAGCTCTGATTTCAGGTACAGGTAATGGCTACCAATACATGCACTGTGCTTCCCTACCTGTACGTACTGACATGCACTTTATTGTGCATATATGCATATTTCTGCAGAACGTAGTGCAGAGAGCCATCCCCATCACACAAGCAGCCCCTCTGGCAAACACACACTTGTCTACGGGTATTGTTAATGCACGGGCATCTTCAGCCAGTTTCTCTCTCAGAACCAGCCCTGGAGAACTTAGCAGCTGACAGATGAGTATTTGCTGACTCGAGGGCTCCACCAGGAGGAAAACTAGCCCGGGTCAGCTCTCAGCCTACCAAGACGGATGGGAGTGGTGTCAGCTTGCCAGGGCTGGCTGCGGCTCAGGGTACAGCTACGCACACTATCCTCACCCCACAACTCTGTCCTCCTTTCCAGCAAGAGCTGGGAATTATCACCCACCTACAGAACTCCACAGCTGTTTCATGATGACTGGGAGCATGCCATCAGCTTATATCAAGCATCTGTGGCTACTGTTGATCTGTTTTTCCTCGGACCCACGTTTCTCTGCTTGAAGGAAAACAAGAGGAGTTGCAAAGGTGGCTGTGGATGTTAAAAGCAGGGGTTGGCCTTACTCAAGGCTTCTGAACAGCTGCACCTCAGCCCACAGAAAGTGGCTGGCATGGGGCAAGCAGCAAGGCCTCATGTGGGATGGCAGGGCAGGAGACGATGCTCGAGGACTGCCTGGTGCCACACAGCACTAACCCATCCCAGCAGCACAGGACAGAGCCCACAGCTCCCCTACAGGTGTCCCTTCACAGATGGCAAGGCACAATGCTTCATTTCCTCTGACATCTCCTTGTAGCAGCAGCACGGTGTTCACTCCTGTTGAGTTCGGGCTCCTTCCCGTAGCACTGCTCTTGAACCCAGCAGACTCCAGCACTCCCGGATCATGCCATTCCAGGCACAGGATCTGATGCCTGTTTTTGCTGACCTTCACATGGTTCTGGTTGGCTCGCTCCCCTAGCCTGTCAAGGTCTTGCTGTAGGGTGGCTCTCCCTTCAGAGGTGTCTGCTTCCCCACTTAATTTGGTGTCACCAGCAAACTTCATTGGGGCACATTCAATCCCACCATCCAGACAGTTTATGAAGATACTGAATAGCACAGGGCTTAGTATCAGTCGCTGGGGCACCCCACTCCTAACGGGCTGCCAGCTTGAAGAGAAGACATTGAGATCACAACCTCAGTCAACCACATCTGTCTCCTGAGATCTGGGCATTTTTCCCCAAACAGGCAAACATGTTTTCTGAGACACTGAACTGAGAGGAGTACCAACTGCCCTAAAAGGCAGAGGGCTGCTCCCCTCCAGCTCCAGGTATCAGACACCGCACAGTGAAATTACATTTCTGGAGTCCTTCTTCTTTGAATCTGAAGGACTCCCAAGAGATTTCTCCTTAATCCAGAAAATTCCAGGACAAAAAATGTTCTCTGTTCCCTAGACTGCATACCCTGGAACAAGAAATGGCAAGCTGAGGGCTCACAGAGCACAAGACAGCATACAGGCACAAGTAGCTTTGTCCCAGAAACCATCAGCTAAGAACACCAAGTTTCTCTGCCTTGGCCTAATTTTGTCCTTTTAGACAACAATAAAGCACACAACTAGCAAATAAAGGCACGTTCCTGTTCACATTCAAGTGTTTTTGAGACTACACAGATATTTTACGCGTAAACAGAGTATAAGCTGTGGTCACTTTGGTATCTCATGTACATGTAGAGAATCTGAGCACAGAACAGTTTCATATTTGAACCGTTTGCATACTCTCAGTTGACAGCACTCAAAACAAATGCTTTTTATTTCTTTCAGTGACATCAAAACACTTTCCATTCCTCCAACAACTGAACCATTTACAGCATCTCCAAAATCAATACAGTATTTGCAAAAGGTGCAGGATTTTAACTCTCGATTCCACAGTTCTCTTGCCGTTATAGAACATTACTCAGCAACAGCAGATCTGTTTTTTCTCTGCATTCTCCAGGTTTCCCTCTCTCCCCACAAGTACCTCATGTCAAATGATGCAGGCTCTTCTCTAGGAAAAAAACAAAAAGCTGTCATGCTCATATGCTCGCTACCTATTCCATGATCTTACTGCAGCCAAACAAAAAGTCAGTTTTGCTGCTAATGTTCACAGCAAAGAAAGAGGTTCACTAGGATCTACGCTATCGCAGTGAACCCACTTCATGGAGTGCAGCTACCTGGGGCTATGGCTAATCTGGGCTGGTGGGGAAATAACCCTATACCACCCCCCCAACCACTAAATGCTGCCAGCTCATCTCATGCCAGGTATATTTAAAGCAGCACAAGGTGTTTGCAACAACAGAAAGGACTTATAAAAGCTCTTAAGCAAATTGCTTAATCTTGTGAAAAAATGCTTGAGTTTAATAAGGTAGAACTCTTTGTCTATCTCATGTACACTTATGTCATCCTAGGTAAAAAAAAAAAGCTCTCTATTTGCAAACAATCCACCTGTACATGAATACTACCCCTTCCATTCTGAGTATCACTGCAATATTTTAAGGTTGTCTTCAAATGCTCCATTCTCTGCATGCAGTATAAAGAAACTTACAATCTTGGGGGCACAAACTGGAACGCGCTAAAAAACCAACAGCAGTCCTTTGTAAGATGCTGCCAATCCGTAGTACTTCAAGACTTGTTTCTGAAAGGTTTAATACCTTCCTGCAGAAGCTTTGCTGTGACAATACTTTTAATGGTTCACATTAAACAAACAAGCTGAAGTACCTCCAGTACATTACTGGTGTTTCTCCACAGCTCAAGCAGCATCGTTTGTAGCACCCCAAGGAACCATCCCTTACAACAATATGCCTTCTCCCTCTCATCAGTGCACAACAAAATGGAGGAGAGAACATCCAACCGTCTAGCACAACAGAGAGAGGACAGACAACACCCAGTGCTCGCTGCTCCAGCTGCGCAGCACAGCAGAATCACAAACTGTGTTATAAGGCACTTGTTCATAGAAGCAGTGAAAAACAGCACAAGCCAGAGAACTACAGGATGCGTTTTTTCTCCACGATTAACAGGCTTGCCTTGTCAAGGACCATTCAAGGTCCGCTGACATGCTTGATAACAGCTGCAATACAAAACTCATATATATTGTTTTGTACTCCTACCAACAGCCATCATGTTTGCCAACTGAGTAAAAACTTTTGCAGGTAACAAGGGATAGCTCCTACCCTATTGAACTCATGTCTTCTCAGAGTCCCCTATTACTCTACCTGCAGCAGGACAAAAGGGAAGAGCTTTTACTGTTGATCAGATTTATAAACATGAAAATGTAACCATGAAAATAATTTATAGCAACATATATACATAGAGTGATACCTCATCTGTTTTTCAGACTAAAGTACTACAATATGAAGTAAATAAGCTGCTCGCTTTCTTAAAACACTACTGAAGTCTTTAAAAAAGTAGCAGTACCCAGATCATCTTTAAAGACAGCAGTTACAGCAGATTAACCACGGGAATCTTAAAAAGGCCGTCCTTTTAAAAAGCTTTATAAATTTTTTAAAAAGAACCCCTTTCTCTTTTTTTCTTTTTTTTAAAGACACAGAGCAAAATGCATTTACTCTTAAAAAAAAAAAAAAACAACATGAAAACCCAGGAAAAAATCCCAGTAGACTCCAACTCCAGCAGAGGAAATGGAGACAACTTCACAGCAGAAAGTGAGATGGGGAGAGGGAAACAGTCACTGTTAGTTTGCCAAGGCATCAAAAATCTGCATCCAGAGTGAAAACATTGTCCATTGTTTCTGCCATAACAGCAAAACGTTGATACTCCGAAACTCGCTTCTCAAAGAAATTCGTTTTTCCTTCCAGAGAAATATTCTCCATGAAATCAAAAGGATTTTCCGCATGAAAGACCTGGGGAAAATAAACATCATTACACTGCTGATTCTGAAAAGGTAACAATGCTTAACAACAACAACAACAACAAAAATTCAGATTAGATCATCCCTCACTGTCTTACGCTGTAGAATTTATGGGCACAACGTAGGCAAATCCAGTACTGTGAGCCCCCAGAAGTTTGAAGTTCACTCGTGCAAGGCACTCATCAGCCTTCTATGAGCACAGCACATGAGCACAGCCTAATTTCCCAACAAACCTGCAGAGCAGCTGAAGAGAAACAATGGCCTAAATTGTTCTTGCTCTTTTAAATAGGGAAGCACATATATTAATGTTGCGGTTTCATCTGTCACTCACAGAAGCACAAGCACTAAAAGCAACCTGCTCGCAGGTACGTCAGGAAAGCACCTTGTGCTGACAGCTCTCCTGGGCTGTTCCAGCAGGCCAGCATTTCTGCAGTTTCATCCCTTACCTTCGAGAACCCGAGCTCCATTAGTAACCGGTCTGCGACAAATTCAATATACTGCTTCATCAAAGTGCAATTCATTCCAATCAGACCTACAGGTAATGCCTCTGTGAGAAACTCCTAGAAGTTAAAATACAGATGACATTTAGAGAAATGAAATTTAAGAGGAGAAAAAGGAGAGAAGACACCTGTGTTTCACAGTAACACAATTTGTGATATTCCAGGCTCCCCAGGCAGTTGTCTGAATAAATAACTTGAATCACTAAATTCAACAAGTGCCTTCTGCTTTCAGTAGTTGCCTGTATCTTCCTTTATTTTTAGCACGTTTTTTCTGGAAAAGGTACAAGA
Source organism: Numida meleagris (assembly GCF_002078875.1). Classification (NCBI taxonomy): domain Eukaryota; kingdom Metazoa; phylum Chordata; class Aves; order Galliformes; family Numididae; genus Numida; species Numida meleagris. The sequence continues at coordinate 127,695,474 of NC_034410.1, forward strand.
ATTTTTATTAGTGCTCCCCTTCTTTTTTTTTTCCCACAAGATCCCAAGCTTCAGTGAAAGCTTGAGCTCCAACTTCAACAAAACCTACAGACCAGAGGAGTGGGAGAAGGAATAGATCCAGAAATGTTCAGTTTTCCTTGGCTTCCAGCCATTATAGAACAACAAACCAGAGGACAGTGATACACAGCACTGACCTCAGCCATGTGCATGTTTAGGCACTGCTGCAAGACCTTTCATTGCTGTAAGGCAAGGCCAGGGCATTTGTCATCATCACAGCAGTTAGATGACAACAGAAAAGAAAGAGTAAACTACAATCCTTCAAAACACTCTGCAATGCAGAAACGTGTAGCTGAAGTTGGGTAGCACTTCCTGTGAAGGAACAGCGATATTTTTTAAAGTTAGAACACAGCATTGTGCCCACATCTAGAACAGACCCTGTGCTCTCACAGGGGACAAACAAGTATGCGTATATGAGTAGGGAGAGACAAAGATCCTAAAGGTCAGAGGTAAACCAACTCTTCTCCAAGAGAGAATGCTTTCTTCTATTTGGTTTTTAAGGAAGAAAACAGCCTGCCAGCTTCAGCTTCTCACAGTTACTTGACAGCTGTACCAGGAAGCGTCTGCTTTTTATTATCACAGTTAAGGAACAGCAAAAGGATAGTATAATGCATCAGGGATCCAAGCATTAAATATGAAATTCCAAAAGTTAGAAGTTAATTTATTTTTGCATGTACAGTTCTTGCTGTGCTGCTCATGACGCTGTCCTGGCCAGGCTTACCTGTTCAATTTCAACAGCGTTAACAATGATCTCCCGGACTCTCTCTTCTGATGGTCTGTTCACTAAATAATGGAACATTAGACAAGCAAAATCACAGTGTAGACCCTGAAATAACAGAGAACAACAACAAAGAGAGTTTTTCTGAACTGCACACAGTTTGCTCTTAATTAGAGGCAGCCTCAGTTCAGGTTTCAGCCTCCTACACATTTGATTCTTGACAGTCTTAATGTTACTACATGTACATAAGGGCATTTTTGGGTTAAAAACTCCGTTAGTAACATCTGAAATCCAACACACGCCACACAGACTTGAGAGTTAAAACAAAATCAAGAAGCAAAAAGTTTTTCAAAAAGGCTACGAAATCTGCATTGCTTCAGGTCATGAAGTAGTCCTGAAGCCATATAATTTGGCACACACATCCCTGCCACGGACACATCAGCTGTCTGCTGCAGGGCAGAACCATCAGCAGGATGTGACTGGCTTCTTGGCCAAACCAGTGTGCTTTGCTGATCTGTGCTCCAGGCAGCTTGGCACCTCTAAGAATGAGGAGCAGCTCGAAACCATACTGAGCATTAACCATCTATCTGCTCAGATGCATCAGAAAACACTCATGTTGTAATTTTCCAGTGTAGATTCTTTTACTGTCACTGCTTTTATAACAGTATTTCCTGTTTTTTGACGCAGGTGCTCTGTGTGCACCGTGCCTTACTCTTCATAATTAACAGCTCTGCAGTTGGAAATATGCCAGCGGAGCTCAAAAAACCCTACACCTTTCTGTGTTCAACACTATAGAGAAGAAGTTGTACTGCTGTAAAGGGGAACTTGCATCCCATTCATCTGCAACTCATCTTTCCAATGAATAAATACTTCCTTATTTGAATGGATCAGCTCATGATGGTGACTCACAGAAACAAAAGACACAAGGAAATCAAGGCTGAGGAATTGTTTGGCTATGTTTACCTGTCGTAGCATTTTCTTCAACAAATGTCTCTCAAATTAAAGGCATCTCACAAGATGCTTCCTTTCAAATCAGTTTATCTAACCCACAGAGATTACTTTCATGATGATAAAGCTCTTTATTCTTTTAGACCTTTAAAGTTCTGATAAGTTCAACCATTGGTATTTATCTTGCAAATAAAACTGATCTTGCTGCTTTTTCAGCGCTGACAGTGCCATAAACTGTGTGCTGCCTTACAGACAGGCCTCAGCCATAGGGAACTGCTGCCAGCTGGTAGACAGCAGTGAAAAGAAAGAGCACTTGTGAGGACACTCCCTGACAACTCACCTTCAGTGTGCTGAGATGCACCTCTCAGACACCTCACATCTGCAACTGAAAGGCAGTCTCCGCTAACACAGACCTGCAGTTGCTCCCTCCCAGGAGATTTCATCCTTGTGTAGTAGCATAAGGACATAGAGGGGAACAATATCCGCTGTTTCTTCAGCAGCTCGCCTACAGCTGGCCAGGTGATGGAGGTAGGTGGCTGTCTGCAAGCTCTGGGATCCATAATTGGGGGGAAATGGGAGTGGGACAAGAGACCTTGCCCCCCGGCACTTTCAGCTGGGTTCCACCACACCCAGACATGCATCCCCTACTCACTGCTGGATTCGCTTTTTGACCTGTCCTGCCCAAACGCTACTTCCGTACCCACTCACCTGCTTCATTCTCTTTCTGCTTTTCAGCCTGCTCCATGCTTACCTACCTCCACAGAGGTGACCTGCTCTTGCAAAACTGTGGATTATTTACAAATGCAGTTCTGCCCTTCTCCTTGAAACTCACTTTTCTTCATAGACAATACATAGGACACAATACATTACCTCATCTCTGCTAATAAGTTCATTGGAGAAAGTCAATCCAGGCATCAGGCCCCTCTTCTTCAGCCAAAATATAGCAGCAAATGAACCCGAAAAGAAGATGCCTTCAACTGCAGCAAAGGCAACCACTCTCTCACCTGTTTAACGTAACACATTTTCCGTTAGACATGAAAGAGTGGATTGCCAGTCAGCACAGTGCACCATTTGCATCAAACAGATCAATGCTGGAGGGGAGGTATCTGCTGCCACAACAGGTGCTGCAGCCAACCACATCTTTCAGCAGATCCTATGGCACAGTAGGTCGACACGTGCAACAGCACTTAGCCACAGGCAACCCTAGCAGAACAGAAGCAGGGCACCCACTGAAACTGCCGCAGGAAAATCAGAAGGGAAAGGCCACAAGTGTCAGAGGTGGCTAAGGTATTAGTAAAGCTTTATCTCTTACTCCAAAGAGGCAGGAAAATGGCTGTGTAACTAATATACAGAATGGGGAAAAGCTCCCAGAGATAAACAAAAAAACCTCCACCAAGTCACAAACAAACATTTATGTTATCCCACCTTTCATCCAAGAAAATCACAGCGTTATCAGTCCCAGTTCTTTCTGTTCCCTACAGGAGTGTGTTTCTTAAGACTACAAGACTATCTGATTGCATATGCTCTACTTTAAACAACTCCACAAGATTCCTGAGTATATTCCAATATGCAGAACTTTTGCATTAAATGCTGCTGTCTTTTTTACCACTGAGAACCGCACAGATTTTTGTTTTTAAAAAATAATAATAAAAAACCACCAAATTCCGTCTGTTCCGCTTCCTCAAATGAGATGCAAATGCCACCTGCTGGTTTATCTGAAGAAATTCAAGTTAGGAGAGAGGCACGAAGAGCAACATGCACTTAAAAGTATCACATAAGTTACCACGGAAAGAATTTGTCTGACAACACTGAAACCTCCGTGGTCAGCTCTAGACAGGAGGAGAGATGCGCTGCGTTAAACACTCCCTGGACACCAATATGTTTTTTACTACATTCCACCTGACTAACAATCATATAAGTGAGTTACGCTGAAACAAAATCTCCTGTTAGTGGCACCACGTAATGACTGCGCACACTGAGAGGCTGAGAGTCCACAAAATAAACACAGCAACTGAACCCTCAGCATAAGAAATCAAACACAGCTACCCTGTTGAAGGCCAGCCTTCCAGTCCGGAAGGAAGCACTAAGCGTGCCACTTTCAGATAACGTATCTCACAACCCATATGAGTAAGGCCTGAGCCCCCAGAATGTTTTAATATTGGCTAATTTTCTCAGAAAGATTAAAAAAGCAGAAGAGCAGAAACACACTTTACAAAACTTGGACAGGATGAAGTTTAGAGAGAAGGAATTAAAAATGGAAAGAAAGGAAAAGGACATTGCTTTTTCAGTTAGGGAACCTTCTGATTCCTCGCACACCCCATGCTGACAGGAGCTGAATGAAGGAGATGAGGAGGCTCAACATAAAGCAAGCAAAGCCAGACTAAGGAGGCAGAAGGACACTCCAAGACAGCAGAATCTACCGCTCTGAAAAGAACCACACTCAAAACAAGGGCCGCAAACAATGGATGTTGCAAAACAATGATATGTAGAATTACATTCATTTTCTTAGTCTTGCTGAATCTCACCGTCTCCTACACTTTCTTCAAGTATAGAGGACATTTCTTTTAGAAAATTCACCTGTCTGCCTATCACTCACTTCAGCTACAACACATACTTTAAAGTTAACATTGCAAGCTGAACACTGGCACAGATGTCCTGCACCTATGCTGATGGAAACTGACTTAGTGACCCAGCTCTGAGATGAGACACGATAGCTGGAAACCTAGTCACAACAGTAAGCCAGAAAAGAGAGAGAGAGAGATGACTCTTGAATCTTTTTCATAATGTTGTAAAAAAAATGCTATCATCACACACAAATTTGTCTATCTGAGTGTGCGCACAAAGAAAGCCTGGACTTGAAAGACTTCAGCTGTTCAGTTCTTAACACTGGAGTTCAAAATAGGAACCAACTGGAACTGACAATCAAAAGTCCTAGAAAACAAGACCTACCTTAGAAAAAATTGAAGAAATTAAGGTTGTTTAGTATGAAGTAAAAAAAAAAAAAGCATAGCATTCTAGTGGGCACTGCTATTAATATATTGCTTTATCAGAAGATGAAAAGAAACAGAAGTTAACTTCCAGTTCTTCAGCTAAACCAGCGACCCACAAGATACTGTGCCATCCGTGAAGAATTTCACGTTGCATTTCAGGGATGCAGCTCACTCCCACAAGACTGCTTTGTGATGTGCAACAGAAACAAGTTTTTAAGAAGGTACACACCAAAAGTTGATTCTCTGTCTTCAATCCACTTCAGAGCCCAGTCTGCTTTCTTCTTGACACAAGGCATTGTTTCAATAGCATTAAATAAAAAATCCCTACAAAAGAAAAGAACATCAGAATTATAAAGTAAAGAAGGGATTTATGTTTATCTGTCCTGACTGTCTCCACCAGACAGTGGAACCCAATACGCTATGAGCTCTGAACTAACCCAGGTAAGAATTCCTGCCCTGAAGGGTTGATGATGGCTGAGAACAAGAGGCAGAACAGGGAGGCAGATGTGCAGAAAGTGGTGTACCCAAGGTCTCAGAGGAGCTGCAGAGCTCCAATCCCAGTGGGACCATCCACCAGACTCTGCTGGCTCTCAGACCAAGACAGACAGCAGCCTGACCCTGCTCAAGGTGATAACCCTCATCTCCCCCAGTTCCACAAAAGGAACCAGACAGTTCCCACAAGCACAAGTTCTGCTCCCATGCTAGGCACCTCAAAGAAAACCTTGCAGTCCTGCTAGCCCTATACTGTGCAGGACACTATTTCAAGACATAGGGTATCACTGTGGGAAACCAAGCTCTGTCTGACCATCACTACAGTGGCATTTCTGATGGAAAGTACTTTTTTTCAAACGTATTAACATTTCCACTAGGCACATCTCCAGACCACAAAGGTGCAGGGGCTCTCCAAAGGAACCAGCACTTTAAAAATAAGTCTCTCAAGTTGCATGGAAAAGCAATGATGATAAAAAAAGCTGAAAGGATGCAAGGCATTGATCAACATATGTTACAAACACCAGTTGCAAGCACCTCAGGAGCACAATAACCGCAAGGAGGCTGTTTAATGCTTAACAGAGTTTCAAACAGTCTGCATTCCCCGCAATCACAGCTTGATACAAATATTAACCAGCCTTCTGAACACTCCTATGGAAAGTCATCGGTCACTAATACTTCGGGGGCCAGGAGTGATGGACCAGAAGGCTTTAAGGAAGCTCCCCAGTAAGTCGATGTGACAAAACTGTTACCACCCAGCCACAGTGCCACTGGACTAGCAAAAAGATTTCCTTTGGGTCTGCAGCACGTTCAGAGACTTACCTTTTCTCAGGATCTTTGATGTAAGTGTCTATAAGCAAGCTGTACATCTCCGAGTGGACATTCTCAATGAGAATCTGGAAGCCATAGAAACAACGAGCTTCTGGGATCTGCACCTCCTGACTAAAGCGTGCCACCTACCAAAACCAAAAAGCATGACAGTGAGTACAGAAAAACTGGTCCTGCAGGAGCCTAGGAGGAGAGACAACAGATCCGTGCCGCAGAGAAGGGATGAGAGCAATTCAGCCCTACTTTATTAACAGATATGTCAATAGGATAGGTGTGATGCAGAATCAAATACAGAAAGCCAGCTGGAAGTGAACACACCTGCTGCAGATATTGTGTAAGAAGTGCAGTTATGTGTGATGGCACAGACAGGAAGAAAAGAGCAAAATGCTGCAACAGTAAAAGCTTCATAGAGAACAAAGCCTCACATCATCTGTTCACCATTAAAAAGTAAATAGCATGACATGTTCATGCAATATATATATATATTATCACATATTCTGTGTTACAGATATTTAAGATCTAAAATGAGTATTTCCAGCCTAACGACTGCCTGCAGCGAGACATTCTGCAGCCCAGCAGAGATTTCAGCAGAAAGGTTTCCCCACCGTTTTAACAGCACCCACCTGTATGCCTGAAATATTCCAGGATGCCATTTAGAGAGAGCAAAATGAGTTTTACCAAAATAAAGAACACAGAGCATGGCACAGCACAACCCCCCTGCTACTTCTCATCTAATACAGGTATGTGAAGAAGCATGGGTTCTATTAATTCACCAATAACTGCAAATGAACATAGTCAGGCAGAAGGCTGAGCTTCAAAACTGTGTTCAAGAGACATCAGTCAGAGTCCTGCTGACAACAGTGGCTCCGACGTATCTCAGACAATGAGCAGAACAAGCTGCTTATTTCCTTTGGCAAAGGTGAGACGATGGGAAGAAAATATACTCATTTAACAATCTTATGCATTAATATGAGAAAACCAAAATGAAAAGCCAACAACTAATTAAGTAAGTATTCGAACTGCAAGATTTTCTCACCAGGTTTTCATTTACAATTCCATCACTGGCTGCAAAGAAGGCGAGAACATGAGAGATAAAGTACTTTTCATCTGCTTTCAGCTTGTTCCAGTGAGGAAGGTCCTTTGATAAATCAACCTAACGAAACGAAAAAAAAAAAAAAAAAAAGAGTTACCATCCCTTTGTGCTTGTCATTCTGTCGAACAAAAGCAGCCTCGTGAAACTACTGAGACAGAGCTTTGGCACTGGCTTTCACTACCTTTGCAGGTAGAGAATTTAAATACGTGTGAATATAAAGCACAACAAACCACTGCAGTACTGCTGTCTCTCTGCCACAGCAACATCCTGTGTTTGTTCTGCAGTTTACACTTTTGTAATTCAATAGATATTGTTTTTTATTCCACATTATAAATCAGATTTTGAAAAGCATGAGTGTCTTACTGGCATGAGTATGAACACGTATCAACAAGCAGATCTTGCTCTGAGACATTTACAAACTTGAAATAAATGCCGGTACTGCAAGAAACTGCGTGTCCAAGCGTGACAAAAGAAGCACCAATGTTGCCTTTGACAGGTACTCAGCCTCCATCCCACCCCAGAACAGCACTGTTAGATACTGTGTAACTGCACTGCCTGTGACACCTGGCCCTCACCATGGCAGAAAACCACAAGCTCCTTAGCAATGGCCTTTTTTCTTTGTCCATCTGTTTCTGAGGGATTTCCAAGCCACAGCAGCAGTTAAGCAGGGCCAGATGGGAAAACTGCAGCAAGGCCTACAAAAGCTCTTAGATTTGTATGTGTGTGCGTATAATTTATGTACAAATATATATGCACGCTCATGCATAAATACACACTCAAACCAATTCTACGTCTTACTTTCCAATTCATTTGGAAACGTGCTGACAAATGGTAGGACAGGGGAAGAAGGAACCAGTGATACAGTAAGAGTAGTGCTACTCAGGCAGGAGTTTCAGTGCTTCATAACTGTTTAAATCAACCTCAACTGACAGCAGACAGCAGCCTCCCCTGCAGGCAATGGAATGAAGTCTACATAGTACTGCTACCCCAGGATGCTTTCTGGGCTATTTAGAGACTGTCATTCCTCAGCAGCTGCAGACTTCTGCTCACAAATGAACAAAGACTGCAGAAGCTTTGAGCTGCAACAAGCTGCTCACCTGGCAGGTAATCCATGCAAATCCAGAAGTCTCCATTGCTGCGAGTACAGTGAACTAAGTACTGCTCAGGCCTTAGTCAGTCTCAGGGAAAATGAGATGTCCTAACTCACAGTCAGTTCCAGCATGGTGACGAGCATCTAACCAGGGCACCTGGGAGTAAATTATCTGCACTGCTAGCAAGTATTCCTGATTATCACCACCCTTCTGAAAAATAAGTGCCTAATATTAAGGAGCAGCATTCTCATGAAATTGCTCAGAACGAGCAAGGAGGTAGCTGCAGACACAGTGACCACAGCAGGTCACAGGCTGACGCAGGCTCCCTCTATACCCAGAAAAGTGCCCCAGAATACAATTCCACCTCATCCTAAACCAAACACTCAAACCTGGCCAGCCGAACCACCCGATGGAAGCAGCTTTCCTTCCACTGTCCCTGAAGGGAGTTCTACTCTGGCGCGGGCATCTCACGATCAATAAAACTAACTTCAACCCGTACAAAACACAAGCCAGCAGGAGAGCTAAGAATGAGACTCCAGGCTCCGTGCCGCAGAGCTCACCTCTTCTGCCGTCCAAAAGGAGGCCTGGGCCTGTTTGTACATCTTCCATATGTCCGGGTGCTGGATGGGGAAGATGACGAACCGACGGGGATTTTTCCTGAGAAGAGGCTCCTCATGAGGTTTCAAGCCATTTTCAGCTGCAGTTGGAGAGGAGCTCTGAAGATAAAGCACAGTCCTGGTTAAGGCTGCCGTTACTATCCCCTGCTTTTCCCTCTATCACAAAAATACAGCTCAAAAGCCCCCTGTATCAGGTAGACACTCACCCGCTCCCCACAGGCAGCTGCATCACCCTTCTCAGGGGTGCTCGCCCCTTTGCCCTCCATGCGTGCCCTGCTCGGGAGGCAGTGCTGCCTTCCTGCCCCGCTCTGTCCTGCACCACTCACACCAACCAGCCCCTGAGCAGCTGCACCTCTTGAGTGCCAAAGGGAACGCCTTTCTGCAGTACAAGGAGGAAACTGCAGCTGCACATGCACTGCCCCCCCAAAAAAGATATCATCAAACACGGTGGGGATGCACGCAAGGTGACAGCGCTGCCTCAAGGCTGGCCTGCACCTGGCATCAAAAATCCCCATCCTGCTCCCTAACCCCACCGTAATGTTCCTGAGCCATTCAAAAACCATCACATGGGGCCCATCGTGTAGAATGATAACCTGGAAAATCCTTCTGCTGTATAGAAGTGGAAGGGGGACACAGCAGGAGAACTGGAAACCAACACTGAGGCAAGAGCGTGTGTGCTTTTCCCAGTGGCCTCTAACAGCACGCCAGCAGTGCTGTCAGTACACAGCACAGAAAGGTAACAGAAGAAGCAGACCACGAAGTAGTGCATACAGTCTGGAGAGTCTCAGTGGCAGGGAAGTAGAGGATGGCTTCCAGGAGCAAAAGGCTCACGGTGAGAGCTCCCTGAGAAGGACCATACTGCAGAACTGGGAAGTGATACCAGTTTAAAAAATAGTTTTAATTTTAAAAAATATAAGAACAAGGAAGAATTAGGCCGCAGAGAACACACCGTGCTGGGAACTCCCTCTCAGTGCATCCCCCATATCATCTAAGCTCTTCTGAGGATAGGGTTTTGCACACGTGCTCTATACCTGCATTCACAGCAGGCAACTCCCGCTGTGACACGGTGCTGTCCCTCAGTTCTGAACTCCATTCCTACAAGCAAAAATTTTATCAGAGTAATACTTGCCACCTAGCCTGTTTGTTAACTTGGTACATCTCTTGGTACAATCCAGCTGACCCTCCAATTTCGATTTCTGAGGTACTGTAGATGCTGACCGCTGCCAGGGCTCCCGTTGCTGTCCCCTTGCACTACAAGAGCATGATACAGTTCCAGTCCTGCTTTTTTGACCCCAAGAAAGCAGCGGGGATACGCAGAGCTGGGGAGGTAACCTTCACACAGCCTGTACACATCCTGCTTCCATTCAGCATCCCGGGTCCTTTCCTTAATCTCAAGGTGGTGCTCAAAGCACAGTCGGCACTTGCTATAACAACAAGGAGCATCCAGGCTACCAGACTAGAACGTGCTGCTTTCTGCTCAGACACCAAGAGGTGAGGCTGGCAGGCACAGCCTGAGCTCTGCCCAAGCAGGGACAGCTGCAGCAGGTTGCTAAGGGCAGTGTCCAGTTGGCAGTCTGAGCATCTCCAGTGATGAAAACTCCACAACCTCCCTGTGCAACCTGTGCCAGTATTCGGCCACCTCAACAGCAAGAAAGTGGATCTTTAATGCACAAGTGGAACCTCCTGTACTTCAGTTCATGCCCACTGCCTCCTGCCCTGTCACTGGCACCACTGAGATGAGTCTGGCTCCATCTCCTCCGTTCTCACCCACCAGGCTGAGCAGTCCCAGCTCTCCCAGCCTCACTGTGTATAACAGAGGCTCCACCCCTCATCCCCAGCCTTTTGCCAGACAAACTCCAGTTATTCTGCAACTGCTGCAGGTAAGTGCTGCTGTTTAAGTCAACAAACCCAACAGATAACTAAGATTGCCTAGTGGTACTGAGATTCTCTCCATGAATTTCAAATTCAGCACACCAGGAAAATATTAGTATATACACACAGAAAATCACTGCCTTGCAGCAATAACTGCTAGGCTATGTATGCAAGTATCTCAAAGAATCATAGAACAGTTTGGGTAGGAAGGGACTTTTAAGATCATCCAGTTCCAACCCCCTGCTATAAGCAGGGACACCTCCCTCTAGACCAGGTTGCTCAAAGCCCCACCCAGCCTGGCCTTGAATGCACTCAGGGAGGGGGAATTCACAACCTCACTGGGCAACCTGTTCCAGTGTCTCACCACCCTCACAATAAAGACTTTATTCCTAATATCAAATCTAAATCTATTCTCTTCCAGTTTAAAGCCATTTCCCCTCATCCTGTTGCTACCTGCCCTTATAAAAAGTCCCTTCAGCAGCTTTCCTGCAGGCCCCCTTCAGGTACTGGAAGGCCGCTATAAGGTCTCCTTGGAGCCTTGTCTTCTCCAGGCTGAAGAGCCCCAGCTCTCTCAGCCTGGCCTCATAGGGGAGGTGCTCCAGCCCTCTGATCATCTTCGTGGCTCCAACAGCTCCATGTCCTTCTTGTGTTGGGGTCCCCAGAACTGGCCACAGTACTCCAGGTAGCGTCTCACAAGAGCAGAGTAGAGGGGCAGAATCACCTCCCTCGACCTGCTGGTCACGCTTCTCTTGGTGCAATCCTGGATACGGTTGGCCTTCTGGGCTGCAAGCGCACATTGCCAGCTCATGTTGAGTCTTTCATCATCTGAAACTCCCAAATCCTTCTCCTCAGAGCTGCTCTCAAGCCACTCTCCACCCAGCCTGTATCTGTGCTTGGGATTGCCCCAGCCCAGGCACAGGACCTTGCACTTGGCCTTGCTGAACTTCATGAGGTTGGCATAGGCCCTCCTCTCAAGCCTGTCCAGGTCCCTCTGGATCACATCCCTTCCCTCTAGTGTGTCAGCTGCACCACTCATCTTGGTGTTGTCTGCAAACTTGCTGAGAGTGCTCTTGATCCCACTGTCTGTGTTGCCTACAAAGATGTTAAATAGCACCGGTCCCAGCACTGATTTCAGCTACATGCCCTGCATCAGCTACAGCAAAGGAAGAAAAAAGAGGAGCACTGGCAGGGCTGGCACTGTGATACAACACATCCACGTCTGAAAAAGCCCTTGAGATGCTCGAGAAAGGATGCCTTCCACACCACAATGTAAGCATGGGTCCCTGAAGGCACAGGGCAGCTCTGGGCAGCGGAGGCTCCATCTGCAGCAGGTGGGTTTCCCTGACCAGGGAGATTGCCTGCAGTCCAGGTAGACAGCATCAGCCCGGGTGCCGGGTGCGCAGCACAGCACCTGGTGGTTCTGCACCTCAGAGGGAACAGCACAGCTCTGCTAAATTGTTTCTGGCAGTTCAGAGTAAACCGACTAAACTGGGGATACAGCACAACACTATTTAAATAAATAAGCATGTGTATATACATATATTTCAGGCTTGTATTTAATACAGCTCATCCCAGTTTCCATCAGCTTGGGTACTGCTGGAACCCAGCTTTTAGGAGGACCAGGTGTGTTTCTCCCCCGTACACCTTTAGCCACACGCCCTCAGGCCCAGCTGTGCACACCTTGTCCTGAGGACGCAGAAAGGGCCTCGGGCAGCTCAGGGCAGAACCCTTCTGGCCCACAGGGGTAAGGAGGAGAGGACTCTCCCTCCCGTTTCCTTGCACACGGAGGCGGGCTCCGCCCCGCCCGCAGGTAGCGCGGAGCCCGGCCCGGCCCGGCCCAAGCCGCGCGGGGAGCCCACCGAACCCCGAGGCCGGGCCGGAGCCTGGGGCCGCCGCGCTGTTCGTTGTGTAAGCACTCCGCAGTCACGCAGCGCCCAACGCAGCCTGCCGCAACCCGCCCGCCCGCCAGGCTTAGCGCCCAGCCCGGCCTTACCCGCTCCGGCTCGGCCGCCTCCTGCAGGGCCGCTCGCCCCCGGCGCTCCCCCATGCCCGCGGCGACTGGGCCGCAGGAGCGCCGGCTGAGGGCGGAACGGCCGCGGCCGCCCCTCCTCCTCGAGGCGGGGCCCGGCAAGCAGCGGCGGCGGCACGGCCTCCTCCCGGCCCAGCCTTTACTCCGGCCTTGACCCGGGCGCGGCGTTCCCCGGCCGCGCCGAGCCCTACCTTCGGCAGATGTGCCGCAGCCACCGAGCTTCGGCGGCGTTACAGCGCTGACAACCAGCAGGGACGGTTACTAAGATAACATTCTTAGCTGGCGCTCATGCATTGCCTCTACTTGCTTGCAGGAGCCTGAGAGAGCAAGCAGCGTGAGTGAAAGCACTGCTAAAGTGTTTCCGTCATTTATTGCAAATCACATCTTCAAACAGAAATTTCTGTAAGAGACTGTAATTGCCAGAGTTCATTTCTTCCTTGTCTCCATGCTGGCCAGGCCCTTGGGCTCCAGTTCCCTTAGATGCACAAGTCATTTGTCAACGCAATCCCAGGGAGGTGAGAAAGAAAAAAGAAAAGCTCTGCTCCATGCAGTAGGGCCTGGTTTGGCACAAGAGTTTGAAATCAGACATATCTGAAAGCAAACACCAGTAAGAGAGAAAAACAGTTTAAGAGCACCCAAGACAGTTAGCCGACACAGATCCAGGACTGAGCCCCTCTATAAAGGTAGAGAGAAGCACTTGAAGTGCCAGGGAGGGACACTTGAGGAAGAGGTGGAGGACGTGGAGGTCTGATGTTCCTCATGGAGAAGAGTCCACGCTCACTGCACCATCCCCATCGCTGCTGCTTGGTGCTTGAGTCCAAGTGCCGGCCAAACATCCCCAGCTGACTCCCAGCCATGGAAAGGTCCATATACGAACAATTATGAGCTTCAAATTATTTGTGTATCATTTCCAAGATGGTACCCCCATAGGTTTTGTTAGCTTTGTCATGAAAAGTTTTTTGTTTTTCTTTTTAAAAAGGCATTTGGGACATCTCACAGATGCCACAGAGCAGCTGAGATCTCCCCTTTCCACTAGTTTCCAGGGCAAAATTCTTAAGCGTGAGAACTGGGAGCTGGAACACGTATTCGATTCTTCTGGACCGTATCTACCTTGGTGGCTTTTTTATTCCTTCAGCCCTCTAGGAGGAGCTCAAGGATGGGGGTTAGGAAGCCTCAGTGGTGAGATCTGCACAGCAGGGTGACTGCGCTGGTCCTGAGCAGTTTGGTTTCCTTAAATGGAGTTTTCTGACAAGAAACACATACCTAAGCATCACATTACTAAACAGTGTACCAGAACATATAGCAAGCATAAAATGAGAAAATACAGTTTTATACTAACACTTGCTGTTACCTGGCTACTGCTCTTTTTGAGTCAGCTTTGAAGTCTTATTACCCACACATACCCATACATCCTGCATCCACATTCAACTACAGCTTCATTCTTTCTCGATCCAGAGCAAATGATGAGAGGAACTCTGAGTTGGAGCAAGCCCAAACAACCCATCAACACCAACAATTACACTGGGGCATCCAATACACTGCTGATATCCCAGGAACTCATGCTTCCCCCTCAACAAGAGCAAGCACCAAAACTCAAGTACCAATCATATTATTTAGTAACACTGACCTGCCTATCGATGGTTCCAGATCTCTGCCCCAACCCAGGCATCCCCAAATAAGGGACTGCCCTTGAAAAGGTTTTCTAAACCTAAACCGTACCAACAATTCATGTAATTAAAAACAGAAAGGAGTTTGAATATTTGGGGATAATTTCTTAAAAGACGCACTTTCCCTTCTACAGATGCACAGCAAACACCTATTGACATAGTGCCTGAAGAATAATACATGGAGCAAAAACATGGCAAAGGACGTGTACCATGAAAGAAGATTAAAAAAGCAGCAGTTGGTTCTTCTTGCATCTTCACAAGAATCCACCAACTTCTGTCACCTTCATATAAATTAATTACATAATGTACATGATACTGAAACATGGAAAAGCACTTGTGGAATAGTAAAATAGTTTACGCTCAGATTAAATACATGTATGTAGTACTACGCATGTTTTTGCAAGACAAAAGATTACCAAGGCATACCGGTACTGTCCTATTTAAAACATCACCGAGGTGGACGGCGTGTTTTCCTCCCGCTTCAGCTCCTAACCCACTTGGTGGCACAGCAGCTGAACTCAGGGTTGTATCTGCACTTTCTCAGGACAGCACACAAGCGCCAACACAGTTCCTCTCATCATTTGCTCTGGACCAAGAAATGGAATCCATGGTGCTCATGTTCACCAAACTTTCGTAGACATCTCCTGAAAGCGCAGGAGCATTATCCAGAGGAGCAGGACACAGAACTGCAGAGCAAGAAGTCCCCAGAATTTAACAACTATAACATCCAAAATGCAGTCATCATCACAGCTTGGGCTACAATGCCTCTTCCCTCCCTCCCCCTAAAAATACTATTTATTTTGAGAATACCTATCTGTATTTTAAAAACACTTTATAGAGATCACATTTTATATAAAGAATGCTGTTTCAGGTAGATGGAAAAAAATTCATTTATAAATCAAATCTTCCTAGCTGAAAACTGTTCACTGTGTGCAAATCAGTTTGTGAATAATTTCAGTATGTCCAAAATAAGCATTTCCTGAAAAGCCACCTTAGAAGAGTCTCTTTGCACAGAAGCTAACATGGGTCGTGGCAGCAACACGTTTTCCAGTAAGTTCACATTGATTATCATATTCAAACATAAGCTGTGGTAATTGTTGTCAAGGATGAAGGACACTGAAGTTTCAACATTATGGAGAACAAAAGTTCTGAGACTGGGTAGGAACCAACTGCTACTTACTAAACAGTATATTACAATGGTAACTTGTGATTAATGACAAAATGACGATTACATTAAGAAAATCACAAACAGTCTCAATTACAGGTTTGTGCTTCAAGCAAGACAGAGTTATCCACTTCAAAAGAGAGCTCTACAGAAAATCAAAAATTAAAGCCCTCTCTTCTTAGTTCAGCAAATCTGCTCAGTAATAAAATGATCTAAACTGCTGCCAATGAAAAGCATGAAAGCAACTTCCAACTAGGAGAGAACCCACTGATGCTCCTGATGATGCTAAGAACTTCTGCTCACACCATGATGCAAGTCAGCTTTAGAACAGATTTTGATTATAAAGCGTATCCATGTCCTCCATACAGAGCACACACAAACTTCTAGCACTGAGAGTTCGAGGTGCTCAGAGAAGCTTCTGCAGGACTGATCTGCACCCACATTTGTGTGCGTGGACATTCAGAGCTTAGGATAAACAAGCTGAAATCCAGTTAATTAGGATTTGCTAAGTTTTATATTCAAGTTTGGCAGACTCAGTACTAAAAAGGATTAGGCTAACTGAAGAGTTTAGATTAAAAGATCAAATTATACAGTTTAAGGAGAGAAAGTAAAACAAAGCCAGTAAGCTAGGTAGCTGTTTGCCATAGGAAGAGAAAGATGAAAGAACAACAGATAAGTTCCCTCAGAGAACTTAGAATCCTAGAAGGAACACTGAAGGTTGTCCAGTTCCACCCCCTTGCTGTGGGCAGGGCTGCCATCCCCCAGACCAGGCTGCCCAGGGCCCATCTGACCTGGCCTTGAACACCTCCAGGAATGGGGCACCCACAGCTCTCTGGGCAGCCTGTGCCAGCACCTCACCAAGGCCCTTAATGTACTGAGCAATCTGTCAGTGTTAGAAATGACCAAGCTGTGCTGAACTAGGCCTCCAGAAAGAGTACTGCGTGAAACAGACCTGCCAGAGACAAGGTGGTGTGGCTTGTACGTTTCTGCCATCCGTACAACTGAAATCAGAAGCTCCCATGCGTTATCCTCTGTGCATTTCTATCTGGACACACACAGTGAAGCAAACTGTTTTTTAAACAGTAGATCTGTATACAACTGCAGTCTTATCTTTTAAGAGATAAATATAGGTTTAAGAGATTAGGCAATTTTCATTTCTTACACCTCCCTGAATGACTGTTTCTGTACAAGACGGGCAGTGCTTTAGATTCACAAGTTTGCCAGTTCACTTTTTTCTAATAAATGCAACCTACAGACAGTAACTTACTTGCAGGAAAGTGACTCCCAAACCAAGCGGAAAGGAAAGGCCACTCCATAAGAAAAGCCCGTATAATTTTTCACTTCTGATAAGGTTACGAATATGAAGCAATCTACCTTCTGGACTGGACAGAGTGAACTAAGCAACAGAGACTAACTGAGAACTAACTATGGGAAGACCACGCTAGGGAGTCAGCTCTCTCTAGCTTCAGAATAGGAACTGGCACGTTGGTGATAACATTTCGTTAGCTGCTACCTCTATCTCCTATCTCAGCAGTTATTAACAGGTAATTACTTGGATATAATAAAGAGTATTACAGATTTTTGCTTTAACTTATTTTGCTACCACATCTTAGAAGTGAACTAATAGAAGGGCTTAAGTCAAAGGGAGACAAAGGTGTATGATTTTAATAAACATTTTTTCTTATTAAAATCTTGATATAGTTTAAATATACCATACAGAGGAAAAAAGCTATTTATACACATTTCAAGTCAATGACCACAGCATAAATCAAACTAGATTCCCTCTCCACTTGTGTCATCAGAATGCCTTGTGTGTATATATGGTGAGCTACTATGAGTTACCTGCATAATTTTTGTCTAGCTATACATTACAGGACTTAAAAAATGTTTAAGCTTTATACAGAAATATATATACATATAACATATATTTATATGTTATACATACACATACACTTATATACATATACACACAATACATATATATACACACAGTACTTTACAATTATATATGGCCTTTTATCCAAGGACTTTGAAAATTTTTTAATACATCAAGTCTGACAGAGCTTTGTGAGGGAGGGAGCTTTACTATTACAGACTGTAGAACGGAGGCCTATTCTAAACAGGTTTCTGTTGTTTGTTTATTCCTGCTTTCTACTAACTTCACAACATTCCCATTAGAGGCATTTTTGGTCACGGAAATAATTATACCAGTTAGAAATCCAGGCAAAAGACACACAATGCTTTGTACTTCTCTAACTATACTCCGTTGTATAAGAAAACAGTTGTGCCAGTATTAATTTTCTCTGTACTGATACTTCAATTCAGAGTTGTGTAGCTGTACTTTTTTTTTTTTTTAATTACAAAAAAGAAGTATTAGCATAGTGAAATCAGATATAATTTTGAACTTACACTGAAGATCACAAAAGAAAATCCAGGACAGACTCCAACCCCCACACGCTGAAACTGTTCTTTTCTAGAATGAGTATTTAGGAACTATCAGTAAATGCAGAAATACTTCTACATCTGTGTTCTTCATTTATCTGCAGATTAACTACACAAGCCTGAAACAGTCAGTTTTATCTAGTAAGTAAGATTTTCAGCATCAGTTTGGCAACTGGTCATCATTGCTTCTGATCTCAACCATGTTCCACACCTGTAGCTACTAAGTAATGAAAACTGAAAAAAATAGAACTAAACAAAACAACCGGTGACAGTTGTAGGTAACTTCTGGCCATCCTCAACTAGCCGAGGCAAAGGAAAATCTAGTGGAACCACAGCAGAGTTGAATTCCACTCAGATTTTAATGAAACATTAACTAACTCTCCCCAGAAAAAGAAAAAAAAGTTACTAACATACTCATGGCATTGGAAAAGCAGGAAAGAGCCCTGTAAGCTCTTAAGCTTCAATTCTTCAGACCACTATGTTTTCAGAAATCTATGATACAGGAAAAAAAGCAGCTTCTGCCTCTAGGAATCACTCCCTAACTCTCAAAAATCTCTCATGCATTAGGAAAACCAAGTCCTAGGTCAGGTTCAATGACTGCCCTCCCCAAAGCAACCACTTCAAAAGCCAAAATACAGTAGAACTCACTTCAGCACAGTTTGAAAACTTTATTCTGAACTAATAACCTTGAGATTTTTCAGAACAAGCCACCTTCCCTTCAAACCAATACTGTCAGAAGAAGGGGTTGCCTGGCCCATTTGATTCAAGATTCTCTGCTAACTGTAAAATGTGGGCTGAATATCTTCTGCATGACAATTTTTCAGTTACAAAACTCAGATTTTGATGAACAACTGTGCTTGGTGTATGCTGTTAGCTAAAGTATAAATGGCTAAATAAATAAAAACTATTGTTTCTTCAGTATGACTTCATATTTTGTCTGTAATTTCTTTATTAAAAAACTGTAACAAGATACTTAAAAAAAGGCTAGATACAAAAGAAGTTAAGCTGCTCACGAACATTAAAGTTTTCCAAAAAGTATCTTCAATAATCATGATCTTATAAACATTTTACAGTTACCAGAAAGTGCCCAGGCTGAGTTTACATAGTTAGGTAATGTAGTACAAGTGTTGGGTTAGAACTGGAAGTGGAACAATCTCCTGACTGTCTGTTCACTGAAACAGGGATACAAAATGTTGATTGTGAACTATGAAATACTGTGCATTGGCCTCAGCATATGTACAAAAAAAAAACCCAAAACACTGGAGGTACAGATTACATGCAAAATATTAGTGGTGGCATCTGATGTGCCAGAGCTCAATGCAGCTAGAACAAAAATTGCAATGAAAGTGGTTTCATAAGTGAACGATCACAACTCTGGGATCTGAGCTGTCAGGAACTTTTTCTTTTTTTCTTTTTTACAAGGTCAATATACATGGTACACAACCGCAGCCAACCACAAATTAAACACCATAAAAAAAGTTAAAATAAACCACAGAACATACTTAATTTTTTATTTCGAAATTCCCTACTCCCTCTATACAAGAACCTTTGCTGAAACACTTTCCACAAAGGCAGCAGTGAATTTTCAGAACATTTTACATATTTTCCCTCAGCAAAAAGATAAATCACAGTGTAAATTATATTGTTCTGCTGTCATCTTTGGCTGGGGTTAGTCCAAGGAGTTATTGACTAGCAAACTGTTGCAATCAGATATTGCCAGTGCTCCTTAGGCCTTTAGATTACAAATTTAGTACAGGAATGTTTGCATTTAAATCTCTGAAGTACCACCAGGGGTATGACAGCATTAGCTTTCATAAACTTTTATAGACAAATGGAAAAATCTACAAAACTTAGCTAGTAATATTACACAGCAATACACACTTTTTATACTCTACACAAAACCAAAATTCTTGGTCTTAATGGCGAGTAACAACTTCTGTTTTAAAATCTGCTTAGAGGAATAGAGTGGGACATAAAGGCGAGAAATGCAAGTGTTTGCTGTAGGAAGGTGTTGGTCGTCTGGTGGTCTTATTGTGATTGATGGCATGGGCTGGAATCCCTCCTCACTGGCTGGTAATGATGGACTTGATGTCCAGAAGTAAACCTGATAAAAAGAAGATAGTATTTAAAATTACACTGGGCAAGGCTACAGTTCACACTGCATACAAATGACTGTTGTGGCACGGGTTAAAAAAAAAAAGAACTGCACAGAATAGTCGCAGTAAGTTTGACCATAGTACAATCCTTTCAACACACCAACTAAACTCAGTAGTCATGCTATATACTTCTGTAATAGCTTCCCTCATTTCCTTTCCTGTGCTGCTCACTACATTATACACTTCTGCTAAAACTGATAAAAGCAGCACTCAAGATGATCCTGCATCAACAAATCACCAATAAATATAATGTCCCCAGCTCCATTTGGGAAGATTTAAACTGTCAACAATATGAAACTCAAAAAAAAACCTTTCGCATCAGAAATCAGTCCCAAGCTAGTTAATGGCCAGGTGACAAAACACTTGTACAGACAGAAATCAACAACGGAGAATAACAGGTTTGTTGTCTCAAGGGTGAGATACTGACTTGCAGAGCAGAGTCACTACCAAAGTGTAATTAAAGATATTCCTTAACAATTACGCTCCAGATTTTCCACTTTTCAGATTAGTCCTTGTTTCCTGTTAGCAAACTGTAAAGGAAAGATAGTACCTTAAGTAGTAAGTTAAACGCAAGTAGTTTTAAGAAGTGAATGGATACAATGT
This sequence comes from Numida meleagris, assembly GCF_002078875.1. Taxonomy (NCBI): domain Eukaryota; kingdom Metazoa; phylum Chordata; class Aves; order Galliformes; family Numididae; genus Numida; species Numida meleagris. Next base: position 127,716,239 of record NC_034410.1, read on the forward strand.
ACAGGCAACTTTTCCAAAGTGAAACAGTATCTTTTTCTTTCAGGCTTCTCATCAGCTATTCTGAAAGGGCTTTGAGAAAAAGGAGATGGTATCATTACTGACATCTTATAGACAGGAGGCATGCACTGCCCTCAGGATACACAGAAGTCAAGAGAGCAACTGACCCAGGGAAAGAAATCAACCAATCTCAAGAAATCTAATGTAGCCGCCCACAAAACAGTTGACTAACAGCAGTAACTCAGGAACTACTTTGCAAAGACTGTAAGCATGCTTCCACGTAACAGATTTGTAAATAAGGGCACGGAAACACCACATTTACTTTCAGATGCAAGGTCTAGGATTCACACCTAATGTTTCCAGAACTGAAAGTCTAACCAATTCTTACTACTATACTCTGCCACCTTACTGTTCACATATGGAGTCTTTTTAGACACACACACTGAATGAACAGTAACAATGCGAAAGTAATCCCAGTTGTTCTGCACGTTTCCACTGGAACGAACAACTTACCAGATCTTGTCTTTCTGTCATACTCATCTTCTCAACTATGGACCAAAACCAACGCTTGAACTGCAAAAGCTTCTCAGCATTTTCTCCTATACAAGAAAAAACAATATGTATTACGTATTTATGTAATTCAGATGGGGCACTGAACAATAAATATTAAGAGATCTGTTCTAAATGTACTGCATGAAAGTTGGATCTCAGCCAGCCTCTGATACTGGAGACAGACTGATTTCAGAACTAATATACACGCTTTTGAATGTAAAGGTTAAATCTGACACACCTCCGTGTGTCACATCCTCCCAACCAAGAAGTCCAATAAAAGCTAAATACACTTCAAAAATTATTTAAGACATTAGACTGCATACATCATATTTATAGTTCTACAGTTAGGTCAGAACTTCCAGAAGGAAAGACACACTACCAGTAACATAATTCTTTTTTTTCATGCCAAGTGACGGTGAAGTTGAAAAACGTGCCTTTTTTCCCCATGACTGAAGTTGCATGTTTTAAAAGGTATATAAAGAACACAGAAATTTCATTATCAATCTGAGTGACTTAGCAACTGATGACAAATTTTAAGAGGTAGTTTCAGCTTAAAGCTGGTAACTTCACACAGAACAGGCAGTGTTAAGTTATTCAAAAACAGAGTTGCAGAGATAAGTTATTTCATACCTGACTCATCATTGAAAGAGGTAAAGCTGATCAGCATTTGCACATTTACTTCACCACAGCCATTTACCAAAAGTCTGAAATCTTCTGCTGTCAAATCTTCTAATGAATTCTTTGGAAGTACATCCAGGAGACCCTTCCTCATTGCCTTAAGTGAAAACCACAAGATTCACATTACAGCCATATCATTTACTGATAAGTTCCATGTCCAATTACCTATCAATTCGGAATTTACTATACTCTTGGTTGTTCTTTTCTGTCAAAACTTTATGATCCGAGATGCAAATCTTCTGAAACAAAGAACTGCAGCAAGCAGTAGAGTAGTACTAGTATACTACTGCAGAAGAAATCAGTAACGGTTTGAACTAGTACTGCACCAACTACAGGAGCAGAAGTAAATGTATAGTCTATTACTGAAAAAAAAATCAGGTATTTTGCTGACCTATGCTGAATCTAATGAGAGTTACAAAATGTGCATCGCATATTAATTCCACTTTGCTTCCTCAGTCACTCACATGGCTCTTCTGCTTTAAAGATGTAATATATGTGTGTATGCATGTACACACAGACATACACATTTTACACAATATCCTGAGGAGGCTGGAAACCTCGTTTTCAAAATATGATAATATGAATAAATTTTCAACACAAGTGCTAAAATTTTCAACTCTTACAATAAAGAGAGAGTTGAAATACTTATTAATTCATGCAGACATGGAGACTGAGTGACTTAATTCCAGGAACACATTCTTTTTTTGTAGAATTTTGGACCTAATCCGCACAGAAGTTATCTAGAATCAGCTAGCCTAACTCAGGACTGCAGCAGGAATTACCAAGTTTAGATGTAGTATGCCATTCCTTAAAAAGAGCCTCAAACCTCAATTTTGTAATACAGTTCTACAGCCAATTAATAGGTTTTTTGCTATACCAGTAAAAAAAGAACAAAGTTTTGTTTCCCAACAGATTTTTCCTTTCAAAGCAAGAATACAATCAACTCAGAAGTTTAATGTGATTTATATAGATTTTTGCTTATAAGGCTAAACAAATCAAAGGTGATGGAGATCACTAGTACAAAGTAGCTGCTAAACACAAATTCCAAAAGGCCATTTAAGCCTAAGGAACGATCTTATATACTTAACCAATGAGATCACATTTAAAAGGAATTATCTTTCATCACATTAAAAAAAATTGGTCACTCTTCACAGCACTGCATACAGAGAACTGCAATTACAACAAAAAAAGATTAAGTCTTTTTAATCAAGCTGTCACACTTCAAAAAGAACCTGATTAGCAATACGATTATGAGGAGAGAGGGTAAAAAAAAAAAAACAAAAACAACAACACTCCACCAAGAACTTACATGCAGAGGTTGCTCTGCTACTACCAGCATTCGGTGTTCTGCATATTTCCGGACATATTCATAAACATTCTGAGGAGTGACTGGTATATTTACACCATTGGAAATAAGTTCAACCTATGGCAAATTATCAAAGATCATCGGAGGAAAAAAGACAAAATGAGCTTATTATTACAACAGACATTTATGTTCATCAGCAATTTATAGCTTAACATTTCTCCAAAATGAAACAAAATTTACTACTAGTACCATTATTACTACACAGTAATTTTAGAGATTCTCTAGGACTGATTATGCTCTCCAGGCTTTATGGTAGGCTCTACCTACACCACCTTCAAGGAAAAACAAACAAAACCAACCAAACCAAACCCACCACACTTCAATGTCTAAAGAGAATTCTGCATTTGAAACTAGAAAGAGGCAGACAATTCGCTCTGAAACCTTACAAGATTATATGCACACGACAACATGTAGTTTAAGAATGTCTCTTCAACATCTTTATCAATGACATAGATGATGGAATCGAGTGCACCCTCAGCAAGTTTGCAGATGACACCAAGCTGAGCGGTGCAGTCGATACATTGGAAGGAAAGGAAGCCATCCAGAGGGACCTGGACAGGCTGGACAAGTGGGCCCACGAGAACCTAATGAGGTTCAACAAGGCCAAATGAAAGGTGCTGCACTTGGGCCGGGGCAATCCCAGGTATTTATACAAACTGGGGGAAGAACTCCTTGAGAGCAGCCCTCTGGGGAGGGACTTGGGGGTCCTGGTGGACGAGAAGCTTGACATGAGCCAGCAGTGTGCCCTGGCAGCATGGAAGGCCAACTATGTTCTGGGCTGCATTAAAAGAGGAGTGGCCAGCAGGGAGAGGGAGGTGGTGGCCCCCATCTACTCAGCTCTTGTGAGGCCCCATCTGGAGTACTGTATCCAGGCCTGGGGCCCCCAGTACAACAAAGATGCAAAGCTCTTGGAACAGGTCCAGAGGAGGGCCACCAAGATGATCAGAGGGCTGGAGCACCTCTTCTATGAGGAAAGGCTGAGGGAACTTGGCTTGTTTAGCTCGGAGAAGAGAAGGCTCCAGGGAGATCTCATTGTGGCCTTCCAATACTTGAAGGGAGCATATAAACAGGAGGGGGGAACGATTGTTTATGAGGGTGGATAACAATAGGACAAGGGGGAATGGTTTTAAACTGAGATAGGGGAGATGTAGGTTAGATATTAGGAGGAAGTTTTTCCACGCAAAGGCTGGTAATGCACTGGAACAGGTTGCCCAAGGATGTTGTGGATGCCCCGTCCCTGGAGGCATTCAAGGCCAGGCTGGATGTGACTCTGGGCAGCCTGGTCTAGTGGTTGGTGACCTTGCACTCAGCAGGGGGGTTGAAACTAGATGATCTTTGAGGTCCTTTTCAACACAGGCCATTCTATGATTCTATGAATTTTACAGCGTCTGCAGTGAGACAGCTTTTTGTCCTTACCTGCCCTCCACCCTCCTCCTTGCACAAGTCTATTGCAAATGCTAAATCCATTGCTGCAAACACCGCATCAGCATCTGTACTTTGGGAAGCCAGTATAAGTTGCCGAAGGCTTTCATACATAACCGGATCAAAAAAAGCAAAGTCATGCCAGTTCACCTATAAAAAAAAATATAGATGTTTGAAACATACCTTTTGTTTAAGCATACATTCAAAATTATGCGACCTGTGTCTAATCACTAGCATTCAACAGTGCACATGTAATAACCCATAACAACTCATGTAACAAAGCACACGAACACTTGAAAACAGGACTCTGACTGCTGTTATTTTGAACATGCTTTTGAAGATGCTTAAAAATACTTAATTCTAGTGCATTAACAGAACATACAGACTTGTAAAATCTTTCCTGCTATAATGGGCATAGAGCTTATAAAGAAATTTAACAGTTTGGGGATTTTTGTTTGTTTTCTTGTTTTTGGAGGGGACTTTGTTTTTAACAAATTCTTCTACATATCACTCAGATCAGTACAAATTTGATGGTGGCTGATCAAAGTTGGAAACAATTTGCATCAGTGTTCCAAAACACTGAAAGACTATTCTCCACTTAAGCACATACTGCTGCTATACATTTAATGACTGATGTACACCACAGCTTCCAACAATTAGTATAAACACCACCTATTTTTTGCTGTTTCTTGCTTTGTTCATTATCAGGCTATAAGGAGAAGTCATCCATTATTCACTAACTAAAATATCCTTTGATGTATTGAACATTTAACTGGAAGGAATATATATTCAAAAAGAAACCCCTCAAAGGCAACTTCTCTTGAAAGGTACTGTGGGGAGACATATCTTTTTGTCACTAACTCTTTTCATTAACATCATACATACACTGAATAACTGAATAACTGATTATGTGACTAGTACTGTGTTGGGTTTTTTGTGTGGTTTTTTTTAAAGGCAACAATAACAAACGATGGTTTAAGATTATTGCATCAGAAAGAACTTACGATGCTCGTGACTAATGAATGAAATGTGCAGTCTTAACTGGTGGGTTTTTTTGGGGCAGGTGGGGATGGGAGCAGGAGGAAACTGCATTTCTGCAGTTGAGACAAAATCGTAATTATAATCCAATTAAATTAGTTGTACCCAGTAGAAGAAAATGCTTTTGTGTAAGATGTGATATTGCTGACTAATATAGTCCAGCAGTACCTCTTCAAGTCATCAGTCTTAGGGCTAACTCAAAGGCTAACCTATTGCAAATCCTTCCATCTTAGTCAAATACTCAACTTCAAGTAGATATACTCATTTCACAGTCTAAAATAAAGTAATTTCTTCAATTCAATTTAAAAGCATACTTGCAGTTCCAGGACCAATTCTACTAGTCTATGCATATTAGGAGGAAAAAGCAGTTAAAGATGAGTTTCTATGTGAATAAATCAAATTCAAATTTCTATGATCAACTTACCTTTCTGCCAAGAAGAACTTTGATTACATGTCTATTTAATGTGATAGGACACAGCTCATTCTGCAACAGGCACAATCCTAAGATTCTGAAAGGAAACATAATTTTTGTTTTAGTATGACACAAATTACATTGGGGATTTTTCAGATTAAGGAAGTTAAAATAAGAATCAAGCTTCCCAGTCCTATCAATCCACAAAAGAAAACTGTGGACATTGTATTTTCTGCAGTATAAAACCTTCAGATTGTCAAAAAAAAGATGAATTTCAGCATGAAGAGAAAACTTTAAGTGTGCGAATTCTTCAGTATTCTGCACCAGGAGCAAGATACAGAGCAAAGAAAGTGCAAATAAAGTTTTTGCAGCTTAGATCAGTGGCACTCTTCCTTGGTGCTTTGAATACTCATCTTTTACACTTTTTCAGACAAGTGAGTTAATCACATACCTGCCAATATTTCTGAAACAATTCAGCCTTGCTTCTGTGTTTTTACCAGGTCTTGGTGTATAAAAACCTCGTTTTCCAGGTTGGTAGAAAAGTGGTGCATTATCATCTCCATCATCTGTATCATCCAATTCCATATCTACTACACTGCGGCTGGAACCATGTCGTTTTCTATTCTCCTGTTTTGAAAGTCAGATTAGTAATTAACAAATGTACTGCTAGCTACTGATCCACTTCAGCAAGCTCTTGCATCCAGACCCAAAGATTATATTTTCTAATGGTAATGTTTTATACGTTTGTGTGATTACTACTTAATCTTTTCAAAGGCATAAACAAATAGAAAAAAGAAATCAAGGACATATCTTTACTCAGATAAAAAGATAACTCCACAAGATAATTAAATAGAACTTCACCTCACATGATAAGAGAAGGCTCCAGCCAGTTTTTAAAATGAACTGATAACTGGATCTCCCGTAACTTTCTATTTACACATCAGTATGTTACCTGCACTTTATCTGAAGAGTCTAGCAATCCAAGATCCAAAATGCTGTCAGCACCATTCTCTCTTGACAGGGGAAAAAAAAAAACAAAGGCAAACGATGATTTAATTTCACAATAAGAAACATTCTGAAACCAGACAGACTGATTAAACCGAAGTCAACGAGTCACTTATCCAAAGAAAAAGGTCTAGAACAAAGCAAGAAGAAATGTGGATGTATCGGTTAAATTTATCACATTACAAAATGCTTTGGCCACAAAATCAGTTTTCATCTCTTACAGAATCCTCAATACTTTACCTGCCATGTGCAATAATGAGTTCCATTGCTTCATCAACTCTTGCTCTGAGGGAATCTTCACTAGCTAGTAACAGAAGCAGCTGAGCAGGGGACAATTCCAACAACATTCCTGTGATCTTACTTGCAAATGCCTAAAGATACAGAATGTCATGTTAATATTTTCTGCCAGTTCTCTCATTTTCAAATACAGTTTTAAGAAAGTTTAAGGACTTAAAATACAGAATGCATTACAAGATACCTCACAGGCTACACGACAATTAAAAAAACAGGATCTGAAGAATATCCTAAAGAATACAAAAGCAGGCATACATGTTCAACTATGTTCAGGTAAGTTAAACAATAATTAACTAGGAAATTATTTTTTCATCAATTCAAAGATGCAGGAGTTCTTAACATATCATTTAATGTACTAGGTAAGACATACTGGCTGCATTGCTTGCACTCGAGGGTAGAGCCTTTCTCCAAGGGCTTGTCTGTGTGCTGGGAGTGGATCAGGGTCATCACTAGGATTTCCTTCTGATGCTGGTCTAAAAGGCCTTGTGTCAATGGAAAGTTGTCTTCTAAAGTCCCTTAAAAAAAGTTAGAGCAGTTTGTACTAATTTCAGAGGACATAAGAATACCCTGTAACTTTTTTTTGCACACAGACTCTAACCAGCGTTAGATTTTACACCAGGAGTATTTCTCATAGCTACTTGGAGAGAATGATTCAGAATTAGAGAATCAAAATGAACCAGGTATTTTGATACTACCAGTACTTTTGATAAAGCAGTCAAATGTGTCACCAATGGCAATGCTGTTTCCAAACCACCTTGTAATTTTATGCTAGTACGCAAGTTGTTTATTATTGCTCTAGCAGGAGAGGTTTATGGCATGTAGTTGAGACCATCTATCAACACTCACATAAACTTCGTAATTTTTAAAAAAGTAAATGTGGTAATTACTTTAAATTCAAAATAACTTGCTCTTGAAAGTGAACAGACGTTTAACTTGAGCAAGCAGAAGTATCTTTCTGAAGATAAGCAAGGCAGTTATTCTATTTGAAACATCAGCTCCAACAAATTGAAGATGTATCACTTACCTATCCCTGTCTCTCCGAGAACCGGCTCTTAAGCCACTACTTCTCCGCATTTCTCTCTCACGCTCCCTTTCCCGATCTCTCTCCCCTCTATTTCTCAATCTCTGCATCAAACCTTAAGGAGAAGAAAAAAAGCCAGAACCTTCAATATCTTTATACTTCTCTCTCCATCCCAAGTTTCTGTATAAGAAGGACACAGCTTTGGGAGACAGTTTGAAAGACATTAATGAGACAGAACCACTCCACTTAACGTAGTGATCTAGGTTCAGCCAAGCTGAAGAAAGGAACCTGAAGTGTTTGTACCAACTTACAAATGCAAAAATATTTCCAAAGTTTATACACAGTTTCAAAAAACATTTGCAAATATTTGTGACAAGCTAGATGCAGCAGTCATATTAAATGTACGCACAAAAATCTTGACAGTGAGTATCTACTGGAGAGAAGGATGCTCAAAAAAAGCTAAGAACTTCTAAAGCAGACTCGTTTCTAGAAAAACATGAGGCCTGTTTCTGAAAACAAAAAAGCCATTTTCTTGCCTAGAGAACTAAAATACACAATTTTCATAGTTCCTATGCTGATTGAACAGCAAGAAATTCCTAAAGTCAAACAGCAAGCATTTTAACGTATAAAAAGAAAGCGTCCAATGATTTTATGAATATTATCTAGAAATTAACTGTTGCATTTCACTTACTTGTATGGGTACCCTTGTTGGCATTCTGAATACAATCTAGATTTGGCAGTTTCTCATTTGACAGAAAAGCCTGTGCAATGGCAGTATAAAAGCTCCGTGCTACACCGCTGCCTTCTCCTGGCTCATCTTTAAACGTAACTTTTACTCTGTGGACAGCCATTGGAGTGGTGGCACACCTGCGACCAAAATGATTGTTGAGCTGCCTCATGGTCTGCTGAATTAGAAGATCTCTGTCTCGATCAACCTAGTGGAAAAAAAAAAACAAAACATAAGAGATTTTCTGTTCTTTACCATTCATCATATTGAGAGAATTTCAGCTTCACAAGGAAGTGTCTGGACGATTCTGCACAGATTCAAAAAATACCAAATAGACCATGAAAAACCAACCACGCCATAATCGTAACACAGCTCATACAGTAAGGTTTAAGACAACTGCTTGCAGATTCTGAAACACAGCTTCTTCTATTAAGTTAGTGCAATGTCTTACGGTTCAATTTCTAATGAGACGAATTTGGACTAAGAACTAACATTTTTTACCTCCAATGTTAAATCCCTGGATTGCTGGTTTCTAAGTTTTTCCATCTCCCTGCGGAACTTTGATTCCTTTACTTCAAAGCCACCTAATTCAGTCAGGATCTTAAAATAAAAAATAAAACCAAAATCAGAATAACAGGAGTTCACAGTTAGCTGGAAAAGCAATTGCTCTCATATGAAAAAATACATACCGATCCAGGCTCTGCTCCAACATCTTCCATGAATACTCTACCAAACAGCTCTAAAGAAAGGCGCCAACGTCCCAGCAACATGTCATGAGATATAACCATGCCCATGAAGCTGCACTGTGGCCTGATAAAAGAAGGATAAAAAATAAAATTATTGGTGTACTTCTTTTTTTACATAACCTCTTGATTTCCAACAAACTGGACTATCAGCCAACTACACTCTAGAGGAATGTGCAGAGCTCAGATGACTATGTTAATTTCTTGATTACAAAGTAAGTAAGACGCGAGTTAAAATATTCTATGGAACACTGACAGATAAAACTAATACATTTTAAATAATAAAACCTGTTATGTACAGTAAGGTAATCTGATTATAAATCCCCTTGAGATGTGTAGGTTTTCCAGGTACTGCACAGTGTTAACCAATAAAACTTGGCTTAATATATATGGAATTCCATACATTGAGCCCAGTCTTACAATACCCTAGAGTGTGGCCAGTTAAAAGTGGCTTTTGCCTACTGTGCTCATCAGTTACTACGTATCAGCATATGAAGGAACTAATAACTTGATATGCATTTGGAATGAACACAGAACAACAATTAAGAGTACTTGACAGCAACTGCAATGAAGGAAAAAAAGCCTTCAAAATAAACGGAATGGGAAAGTCTAGCAGATTTTGATATTTTTCTCCTCAGTAAAATGCTGACATAATGGAGTCTTTCCTCCTCCACTCCAGTAAACTAAGTAAACTGGGCTCACAACCTGATTAGACATTGTCTCCAGACTGAGAAGTTTCAGTAATTTAGATAAGTTTATTTTTCTGATTCAGAATTCTCAAAATGTGGTCATGAGAAAGAGGCATATTATCCCACACTTCATGCCTCAGGTGAAACAAAGATGAAAAAACTTTGTCTTCGCTCTTTTTATGTGAAGCTGCATTATAGCTGTCCTTTTTAAACATCAAGAGCAGACTGGACATTCATGCTGAAGTGCTAATTATAAACCTTAAGAATTTCAAGAAGTTAGTACTTTTTGGTACTATGCTATAATACCCAAACTTACAAATGTAACTCCTTGCTCCTACAGCTGTGCTTGAGAATCCTATATTGAGACTTAGGATTTTGTGTATTGTTGTACCAGCTGCAAATTTTAGCACTGATTTTAGGGGTTCTAGGTTTTAAATATTCACAAGTACTTAAGTATGTAATTTCTATGAAGCCAGTCAAATGAACTTTAATTTCATGGAAAGTAATCAAGCTGGATGTCTACTCTCCATGACAACTTAATGGTTACTTACTCTAATCCTTCCAATCTTTATAAGGCCTTTATTAAACTGTCTCCTATAATACATGTTGACTTAATCAGACAAGTTAAATTTGCATTAGCTAACAGTGGCTGAAATACAACACTACCACAGCTGAAATTCAAGTCTTGCTTCAAAAAAGATAATTACTCCAAAAGCATGCAACTTCATTGCTACTTGGAATTTACTCTTCTGGCGCTGCCTTCAATTGAAAACTTTGTTTAAAAAAAAAGCTCTAAGTGAGGACTGTTCAGTCTCTAACTGCATAAAACATAGTCAGTATCTCAAGACACAGATGGCAAGCTGTCAATTCCCATTTTTAACATGGCTTACTAATAAGTCATAGTATGTATGCAGAAGAAAGGTAGTAAAAGATTTTTAGTAGTTTGCACAGACTTCTTTTGAGACTGTTCAACTGTTCATTTTAAAAGACTTTAAATACAAGCAACACATTCAAACTAAACAAAACTATCTATTTTAAAAGATTTTTAGAGTCCTAAATATCCTTTTATCAGTTCAGTAATATTTCATATAGTAATTTAAAGTCCAACTACCTGAAAGATGTGAGAGGTGGCCCTTCACTTTCGGTCAGTCCTATCTCTGCCAACAAGCTGCTTTTTAGTTGTGCTGCAAGATCATGAGCTGAAGGCCCTGGCTTTGAACTCTCAGATTCTTCTGTAGGCACGTTTTGTTCTTCCCCTTCTCTCTTCTGCCGATTTTGCATGCTCATAACATTTTTTAAGTTGGCTGCATAAGACATTTTTGTTGGAAGAACCTAAATGAGGAAAAGTAGAAGTTAATTACAATTTATTGAAAGCAGCCCAGAAGGCTTCCTCAGGAAACACATTATTCTTAAAACTCAGAAAAATTAGTACTGCAATTGCTTTGATAAAACACAGTCTCAATGGTTTCAACAAACAGGATGAAGTTTTCCTGTTTTACATTTGTATTTCATATACTTGCTTCATAATGCTCAGTCCGTAGGCATGTCAAATCTACCACGCACAGCAGTATTTCTTATTACAAATAATTGGCTTTTCAAAATTAACATAGATTGTACTGCAGCCTTTAAAAATATTGCCTGAAATCTGCTATTAATTAGTAACCATACAAATTCTTACATTTCAAAAAAATTTAATACAAAAGTAGAAATTAAAATAGAAGTCAAAGTTTTCACACAATGTGCTTTTGAATTGATGTTTTGAAAACTACTTAATTCTTTTCTAAAAATTGAAGTGTCTTTCTTGGGAGTTAAGGTACTAGCTTATATTATCTGCATTGTTTAAAAATAATAAAAACTTTAAATTTACCTCAAGGCAGTTTCTATCCACTGTAACTTCCATTAAGCACTTCCCGCTGTTGGCAGAAGACGAATACAGGCCCTGGCTTGGTCGACCAAACAGATCTTCTTTGCGAGCATTTGGCTGAAAAGTAACAAAAGCATTCTGGGTAAATAATATACTTCAGTTAGAAAAGAAAAAGTAAACTTCAGTTATCTTCCTGAATACTATCTCTGGTGTCACCTGTAGCAGGTGGGGCTGGTCTGCCAAAGGAATGGCTTCCGCCAGAGGAACCTCAAAAGGGTTGGGTGGAATGCAGCCGAGGAATGTCATCGAATCTGATCGTCTGAAAAATGGATGGTTTTGGCCAGTCTCTGCTGGAAGGGAGTCGTCATCTTTGTCATTGAGTGCAGCACCTAAGTGTCAGAGAAAGTCACTTCAATTTTCAGTTATAAAAGCAAAGGAATACAAATTATCAAAAATTAAGCTTCCTTCATAGCTATCTGACTGGAGGAGCAGGAATGCAAGCCACCCCCCAACAATTTTAACAGTTCTATAGGATGTTTCCACTAACCCTTTTTTTTTTTTTTTTTTTAAGTTGTTTAGTTGTCATTTTTATACCTTTTATTGCAAGAAATTTTAATTAATGTGCACTGCTCCTCTACATGCACTTCCCTACTTTTGGCAGTATTTTCAACAGATCAAAACTGTTATAGTTCAACTCAAATTCAAATTTTAAGCTCTGCAATTGTGCAGAACTCTAAGTAAGGGCACAAACTCCGCAATTTCGAGAGAAAGTAAATGAAAAGTCAAGTATAAAAACAATTTATTCAAAGTCTCAACTAACTAACTGGGACAAAAACACCACAATAGTGTCGTATTTTAGCATACTAAAGGAGCATTTCTGTATACTAACTTTGATTTGTGTCATCATCGTTTTCATGTTCTGAATCTTCATTGTCAAGACCCAGTTCCAAAAGCTCTCGAGTTCTAAAAGAAAAAGAATAAAAAGCATTTACAGCTGTACCCGTCAATAAAAAGCCACACCCTAAGCAAGAGTTATATCTGCAAGCTATAATAATAAGAACTCTAAAATTACTGGTGAGCAAGCAGAGCTGTTCCATGAGGAGGTGGTGTTCAGAGCTGCAGAGTACTTCTCATTATATAATCACTACATTACTCACACAGTTACCCCATTTGACCACCTACAGGGCTCAAGCTGAAGTTAAAGCTTAAGGCAGTGATGAGTACGTTCCTTTTTGAAGACTACGCCAATATTTAAAAAATCTGGGAACCCTGAATTAGGGGAAGATTAGAAGTGAATACTAGTCCATAATATATTCACTTGTGTAGAATACGCTAGATATCCTATAAAAATAATGCCACCAATCACATTTCAAAAGGTAAGCAGGTTTTTTAATTGTTTACTAGACAAATGGATTCCACTGTACTATAAAAAAGATCAAGAACTTTGATTAGTCTTCACTTGTGGCAGTGCGTGCATTCTGAAACATGTTCTGGAATTAGAAGGGCTGTCTGAAAGTAATGCCTCCTATTTCATTATGTTGGCCCATGACGTCAGAGGTGGATGCTGGTGGTACAGCAGTAGAGGTTGAAGTTTCCTACCAATATTCCTCCACATGTTGTTGGCATGTGACAGACAGAGGGGAAATCCGACACGGAAGTGTGTATGGAGCAAAGATGCATCACTGAATTCCTCCATGCAGAAAAAAATAGCACCCAATTGAACCAATACAAGGCTGAAGCTGACTGTTTCCTGGATTGCATCATTAGCAATGACAAGATGTGGTATCACCACTACAACCTGAAGTCAAAGCAGCAGTCCAGTGAGAATTCCCCAAGGAAGAGTAAGTTCAAGACACAGCCCTCAGTGGGTAAAGCGATGTGCACTCTCTTTTAGGATAGGAAAAGAGTGATCCTTCAGGATTTCCTGGAACCCAGACAAACCATCAACTCTGACCACCATATTATGATGCTGACTAAACTGATGGCTCAAGCTTCCAGAGTTAGGCCAGAGGAGACAACCCTTCTCTTGCAACAAAATAATTTCAGGCCCCATATCACACCCAAAGTATAGTGTGGATTTGGCACCGTATGACTTCCATCTGTTCAAGCCAATGAAAGATGGGTTGTGCAGGCATCGTTTTCCTAGCAATGATGCCATCATAGCAGCTGCGAAACTGTGGGTCACCTTCACCGGTACAGACTTCTACAAGTGTGGCATACATGCTCTTGTTCATCACTGGCAAAAACACATACTTAATGGTGATGACCATGTTGAAAAAGCATTCTGTAGCTGAAAATCTGCTCTATTACATAGTAACACTATGCTCTTTGTATCTGTTGTAGTTTCCATGGAAATAAATAGGAGGCATTAGTTTCAGAGTGACCTATGTATATAAATGTATTTATTTGAGCTGCTGATTAGCAACTCCAAAGATGGAAAGATGGGGGCATATGCAACATTTACAAAAGTTTGTTTCTGTGAGTCAGACTTGATACCTTTTCCGTTCCAGCTGAGGAGTATCCAATGTTGTCTGTTGATTCATCGCTTTAATCCAATAAATAAGCGCTTGAAAAACGTAGGCTACATGCTTTAGTGAACAGACATCGAGAACAGGAAGAACATCTGAGTGCTCATCATTGTGAGAACGCATTAAAGACAGCGCGTAGTTCAGGAAATCACCACGTGCTGACATCATTCCCTGACGGGCACTAAGTAAAGTAGCACGCCTAGTGAAAGAAAAGAAAGGAATACAGAGGGATTAGGCACCATGGGCATCCTTTCCATACTAGTCTCTATATCTGAAATACAGATGTCAAAATACAAAGAAGCGAGATAAGAGTAGTGATCATGATTTCATGCTTCACTACATATAAGCAGCTCAGGTACAATATATTACAGTTAATACTTGAGATGAATCTAGTAAATCTGAATAAACTAAATAGTAACAACAACACAAAAACCCACTTTAGATCAAAACAACTACTGCTATGTTACCAAAGTAAATCCTTAAACGTCAGTGAATGTAAAGTTTTGACTGTAAAACTAGCATTCATACCACATCCAGCAATCAAACTATTTTCATACCTTCTACCCTCGAGTGTTCTTAAGCTGGCTTCCTCCCGAGCTGTCATCCTTTCCCTTCTGGCTGAGTTCTGAGAAGCATGGAGAGGATGATTTGGATGCCCAGGATCACCAGCAGATGCTAATGCAGAACCATAACGCAGCTGAGCTTCTGTGGAGTCCATTATACTAACCATCCAATTCCAAGTAGGAATAAGCTTTTCTTCTACATAATTCTATACAGAATGAGATTTAGTGAGTTTTACAAACAACAGATTTAGATGATAAGAATGCAATTTCATCATTTCAAAAATAAGCCCTCACCCTGGCTCTTACAGTTACATTATTTTTCCCACAAAGGGGCTGCAAAAGCCCATTCAAAGGTGAAAAATGAACAATTTCTGAGATCTCTACCGAGACAGCTGATTTACTGTAGATGTATATAGCTCTCATCACTTTCTAGCTTGGTGTAAAAAGTATTCTCACCATCCCTCTCTCTTCTTTGGGCACCTTTGCTAATCCTCACCTTATGACCACACAGCATCTCCCAGGTGCACACATGTGGGGGACTTTGGTCTAACTCTCACTCTTTTGGTAGCTTTTTAGTCCTCATTGGTATGTTGTTCCCCGTCCTTCACTACTCACAACCAATTCAGTGAAGACGACAAAATTAAGACTTGCATAGAGAACTATGCCTGCATACAAGATTTTCCCTCCTAGTTCAGACCTCGTTTGGTCCCAAAACTAGCTCTGCAGCCTGCTTTTCTTGCCAGTTACTAACTCCACCGATTTTTTTTTTTTTTTTTAACCTTACCCCTCTGCCCTTCCTTTTTTTTTGTTTTGATCCTAACGCTAACTCAAGCCCCACTTTTGTTTCTAAATCAAAGTTCAGCTCTCAGGCTTCCACAGGCCAATACACACCACTCACTGCCTCAGCTAGACAATGCTCCTGTACACTTATGGCATAATAAGTGCAAAACATCTCTACTCAGAACAGACAATACCTTCCCACTAAGAATCTTCTAGACAGAAATTTACAAATTCATAAACCGAAATACTTGGAAAACTCATGAAAACATAAGAAAATACTGTTTTCACTGTGAGACCTGTCCAGCACTGAAACAAGTTGCCCAGATTGGTTGAGCAGTTTCCACCCTTGGAGAAATTCAAAGCCCTCAAAAGCCTTCTCCACTTACACTGCAGTGAGTTTGGACTAGCTAATCTCCAAAGGTCCCTTTCAACCTCAACAGTTCTACCTTTCTAGCTCAGAAAAAAAATTCCACTATATTGAAACTATGTTTATCTGCAAAGTTTTGGATATTCTTACCTGCAAGTTAACTGCATCTTGATAAGTCAGCTTCACTGCAGCTGGGATCTGGGAATACACTAAATGATTGTACTTGGGAATGAGACCCATTAGGTCAGATATCTGCCGTATCACTATACTGTATGCTCGTGCTAAACTGCTTGCAGATGTTAAATAGCTGCTTGCATTGCTGGCTTCAAGTGCTGCAGCTGCTGCTGCAGCGCTCGTACTGATGGTACCACTCCGACGTAGGTTTGATGGATCAATGTAAATCAAGCCCGCTGAACTTGCTAAATATAAAAGTATGACATTAATGAATTTAAGCTTTGCTATGCATTTTATGTATCGACCAGTAAAATTAACATTTCTAGGAAAGAAAAAAACTTGTAAATACTACTGACATTAACAACTATGCCTAGTAAAAAGTTACTGTCTACTAAAAAAGAATTATAAGTATGCTTACTGTAATTAGTCACATCTCAAGAACTAGACTAGATTCTTCCTTTTGTTAAATTCAAACCCAGAACTGGAACAGTCAAGACACATCACTGCTATCATTCTAAAACAAATACATAACATTTCATCCTTAAAAGAACAAAAGAAAACAGAGGAGAGAGCAAAGCCAGGAGTTAAGTGACATTCACACAGGCATTTTACTCATACTTGCCTGCTGGGGCAGATGTGCTAGAAGGAGCAGTGCTAGTAGTTCTCTGGTTCTGGGTATTACGTACAGCCCACTGCATCGAACGGGGAGCCTGGGCAGCACCAGTGGCATGTGAGCTATTTGTGGTTCGCTCCAGAGGCTCATCAAGCATGAAGGTCTCCTGTTCCATGTCATCACTCTGACTGCTGCTGCTATCTGAGTCACTAGAATCATTTGATTGAGAGTCATCTTCAGAAAAAAATGCTGGAACACTGCTAGCTCCTATTAAAGAAAACAAGCAATGAGCAGTAATTGACAACTGCAGTTGTATACACACACACACACACCACATAATCATTGTAAACGTTTTCATGAGAACTACACAATATAAAGGTTCAGGAGACACAACTGCAAATTTAACAAGTTAACCTTACGACATACTGTAAATTTTCCATAGCAGGTTCACAAAAAAGCACTACCATTATCTGAGTTTCAGAAGAGAAATTAAGAAATAATTCGATTCTTAAAATCTTCACTGATTTTTGTCCCCAGGCAACGAGTTCTAAAATAGGGCTTCCAAACTGGACAGCACAGTAGTTTCTTTCAAAAAAGCCTTAAAATGATTGGCCAAGTTTCACGTTTTGTTTTAAACCACAGCTAACTTCTACGCTAAAACTGAGCAAAAACATTTCATTGCCCTTCACAATAATACTAGATAATTTCTAGCTAATACAAGCAGAAGCTTCACAAGAGTAGAGAAAACAGGTCTAATTTTAGCACATGTTCTGAAAAAGTCTGCATAGCTTCTTCCAACTACAGGCAAAGGAAAAGCAAAGGAAAAACAAGAAATATGGGAAGATGAAGGTGGTAGAGAAGAAGGTGAGTGAAGAGGAAAAAGAAAGGGAAAATAAGATTACAAGGAAACGGTATTTGTTATGAAATGTCATAATCAGGTAATTCTTGCTCTGCTCAATCTAACTGTGAAGTAAACAATTTCTCCAGGGTATCTTTGGAGTGCCGGATAGAGTCCAGATCCAAATGTGAAGGATAATGTTTTTTTTTTAGACGAAAACACCCCTGCCCTTGTTAAAGCTGAATTAAACCACTAACATTCCTTTTTCCTGTATAACTTAGTTTTAATACCTCAACAGCTAGATGAAACACAAGATGATGTGGCATACCTGCTTCTGACCCAGCAGTAGCTGCAGTGACAACACTTCTGCGCCCACTAGCATTGTCCTGATTACTGTGGTTACTCTCACTGTCACTTTCTGTTTCAGCAGCAGCTAGCAAATCCAACTCCATATCACTGCCTACAAAAACAATATAAAAAAAATCTCATGTTTAAAAACGGAAAAAAACAGAATGGCTGTGGTGGATCAAAGACATTAAACTAAACCCAGAGCCTCTTGCTATAGCAAAAACTAACAGATACGCAGGGAAAGAGCATAGAGACAGTGCAAATATGCAGCAATACTTGTAGCTTATTTCCTCACTTTCCAGCAGTTAACAATCCCTGGCCTTCTCACTCAATACTGCACATACAACACACACATGCCGAAAATTAAGGCTTGAAGGATTCACAGTATCACTCAAACCAAAAGACTTCACAAATTTTCACAAACATGTACTAGGACAATTAACCATGTCCTTTTTCAAACAAAGAAACATCAAACATTCAAAGCCAAGAAACATCTGAAAACTTAAAATAACTAAGTAAATCTAACTAAAAATACAGGTTCTATTCAATTTTAAGTTTTGAGATTGAATGTCCTAAGTACTCAGCAAGTAAATAAACCCATTTCCTGTCTTGTAAATTAGTTGACTGTAAACATGAGGCGCAGTAAGAAAGAAGGTCATTTTTCTCTTAATCACAGCTTTGGGCAATCTAATCCCAAAGTGACTCATATAAGATAAGTCACATTAATGGCAAAATTTTTTCATACATTACAGATGAATTTGGTCTATTAAAAATTTGATCCAGAATGTAACGTTTCATGATTGGTTTGAGAACTGGCTCACCACATTTCAGATCCATTTTGAGAGCACCTACTATAAGCACTATTCTATCATTGGCTATTTGAGAGTCAGCTATTTTTCAGTCCAAAGAGTTAGCAAAAGAAACTGTACCAACACTGTCAGCAGTAGCAAATACAAAAGGTAAAACCAAAGTTCTTACCAAAACATAACATTTTTTTTCTTTATTCTTTGATACCTCAAATATTCTCTCCTCATGCAAGTAAAAAAATGCTTCTACACAGCCCTAATATGAACTGTATGTAATTTTGCCCTAAAACCATCTCCTAACCCCTTCAACTCTCTCTGCTTGCGTCAGCCTCATAGAACATGACCATTGGTGGCAATGAAGATCTCTTGTTTTTGATGCACAGTTCGTTAATCCAACCAGTAACGTGCACAATGTACATTATACATACCATCTTCATCATGTTCATCATGTTGCCCTTCTGCTTCAGCATTTTCTTCACCATGTTCTTCCTGCTCATCATGATGGTCTTCTTCACCAGCTACCCCCTCAACAACCTCAACCTGGAAAGAGTATTTTAATTTTATGTTACAATAAATTCCATGTAAAATATGATTTTTTATATTTTCAGAAACAAGTGCAACATTTGATACAAAAAAACTACTAAACAAGAAAATACATTTAAGAAAGATGACCTAACAATTGAGTTGACATAAATAGAAAATGAACTTTCAGCTACAGTAGTCGTTTACAGTTGTTCAGTCCACAGCATTGTAAAAAAAAAAAAATCTATGCCCACAAATGAAAAATAGCTTTGGACTTAGATTTTTATGTTGAAAGGGTAAAACTGACTATAAAACCTAGAAGTCATTTTAATCTACTTTAAGAGTTACCATCCATATGCTAAAATACTTTCTAAGTGCTGTAATGCAGAGTTACAATACAGTGTATAATTACATACAAAGGATACTACAGATGCATTTATTGGTAGACTAAAGCATATTCTGCCAAACTCAAGGCACATCTTATACCCTGAAGAGACTATTGTTGAATACAAAACAGTGGTGATTACAAAGTTCTGTGAAAGCAAAATACTTATGGCATTTCATGGACTCCACAGTACTGCAGGGGATAGTTTCAGTTTCGTAGACTGGAAGTCCTGATGTATGGATTTTCAGGTCAGGTATCAAAGCATATGCTAACGAATCAGGTGCCATGCTTAGGAAAAAAAATAATTAGAAAACTAACCTCCTCCACATCTGCTGAAACTATATCATCTTGTTCTTCATCCCTGCCACGAACTGGCTGTGACTGGCTGATTCGTCTTTGCTGAGGATTCCTTATGATGTAGGATGACTGAGACTGACTAGAACTTAAATTAATAAACAAATACAATGGGGAAGAGAGGGCAGGTGTTACAACAAAAAAGCATTAAGAAAGAAACAAAGCAACACTTCAGATCTCTTTTTTTTTTTTTAAAGGAAATCTAAAAACCTGCTGAAATAGCTAGACAAAAAACAGACTGAAGCAAAAATAACTTCTTCCGTAGGTTTATCATGAAAGTATGACCAATTTTTTTTTCACCGAGATGGGTGGGTGAGAGGCCAAATAATTCACTGACAGCAAAGCCAAACTGAACTGGTAAATTAGCACAACTAGAACACCTAAAGCCAGTAAAACCTTTTAAACTAGTAAGAGAAACTCCACGCTTCATGTATAAATATATCCAAAGTCAGTAGACTAATTATATTCAGATAAAAGCTGGCAAGAACATTTTTGCTATTTCTCAGAGGTAAACAGTGAAAGGAGAGAAGTAATAATTGTAAGTTAAAACAAGAAATTCCTGTTAGATTAAAAAATGAAATAAATTTTAAAAGATTTTTCACAATTAGGGCAGTTACCAATCTGAAAAGATTGCACCAAAACGCTGTGGAATTTCCACACTTGGAAGAGATTCCGAACCTAAACAGACAAGGGCCTGTATGACCTTACAAAGCCTAAGTGGGAACTTTGGGGCTACTGGTAGGAAAAGAGGCAGGGTTTTAATTGATGACCTGTTAGGTTGGATGGACATCACTATCAACCTAAATCACTTTAGAAAATCTGTCAGTAGGAAAGTATTTCCAAAATGCTTGGCCAGAATAAAAAGCTTCACCACTTTCCTGCTAGTAAAATGCTAACAACAAAACATAACATGAACAACAAAACCATCCTGAACACTCTCTGAAAAGAAAAAGCAGTGAGCTTTACCTGCTAGACTGGTCAGAAGATGGTCTTGGTGGCAGAGGCTCCACAGAAAACAGTTCTTCACTTCCCTGCATGGCATCTATACTAGTGCTAGCTAGAGTAAATGGTGCTGTTGGACGCGCAATTCCCATCCTGACTGGAATAATCAGAGATTCTGCTACGTTGCACAACTCTTCAACAGCATAAGGCAATAATGCCTGGAATACACGTTTACATTTTCCAATTGGCTGAGGGATAAAGTTGCTAGGGGGAAAAGAAAAGGAAAATAGAACGTTAAGAAGGTTGTCTTTCCAAAATTCTTCATATCATTTTCTTCTTCAGAAAGTTGAAATAATTATCTTTAATACATATTGCTGCTATACATACATATATGCAAAGCTACTGAAGTCAGTTAAAAATGCTCATCATTCAGTAATTTGAGATTAAGGCTGGTTATCTAAATTTCCACTGACACACAGCCCTAGACTGTATATATACATATATATATATTTTTTTACTAACTTCATTAAAAAACCTACTATCAAAAAATCTTGAAGTTATATACTGAACTTTTCTGCTTGAATGTTAACAAGAAAGTAAACTTAAGCAACGTTGCCCTCAGAGGAGGGCAACAAAGCTGGTGAGGGGTCTGGAGCACAGGCCTTATGAGGAGTGGCTGAGGGAGCTGGGATTGTTCAGTCTGGAGAAGAGGAGGCTCAGGGGGGACTTTATTGCTCTCTATAACTACCTGAAGGGAGGTTGTAGTGACCCGGGAGTTGGCCTCTTTTCTCTTGTAACTAGTGACAGGACAAGGGGGAAGGGCCTCAAGTTGCGCCAGGGGAGATTTAGGCTGGACATTAGGAAACACTACTTTTCTGAAAGAGTGGTCAGGCACTGGAATGGGCTGCCCAGGGAGGTGGTTGAGTCACCGTCCCTGGAGGTGTTCAAGAAGCATTTAGACATAACATTGAGAGACATGGTTTAGTGGGGTTATTGGTGGTAGGTGGATGGTTGGACTGGATGATCTTGTAGGTCTTTTCCAACCTAGCTGATTCTATGAAACTACGTGACAGCAGCAGCCATCATGCAGTTCACATGTACACACACTATCATAAATAATGCTGCCTACAGACTACAAATTAATTCAAATGTTTTCGTCTCTTGGTGATTAGCATCAACTCAGGTATGGAGAGAATTTAAAAAAATTAAAAAAATAATAAAAGCAAACAAATGAAAACAAACACCCTCCACACTTACTTTTTCTTCTTGGAAGAAGCCATTTCAACGCTAAGAATGACAAACACTCTTGCCACAGAGCGCAGGAATCTCATTGTAACAGCAATAGCTTCTTCTCTACGTCCTGGTGTATACTTGTTCTGTAATTCTTTTACAAGAGTACCCAGTAGAGTATCTAAAAGCTGTAGAAACAGGTCATTACAGTCCAATAATAGTATGTGTGAAACAAGCCAGATTAGGATTCAAAAAAAACAGACCACAGCCATAACAGTGTGATTTCCAAAAAACACAACTAATGTGAAGTTATTTTTAAATTAGTCTCCAAGTGTTTCACCCCAAATACCCTGGAATATCTTATTATATCACAGGGAGATTATAAGAAAGATGGAGAAAGTCTTTTTAGCAAGGTCAGATTCCCAGAGATGTTGCATATAGCAACTTACTGGAAGTTTCTGAAGTTGCAAAAGGTTATGAGCAACATGGTCTAGAGAAAGATGTCTGCCCACGGCATGCAGGTGGACTATGTGATCCTCAAGGATCCCTCCCAATCCAAACCATTCTATGATTATTCAGAATGTATGTAAAACATGGCTAAGCCTGCTTACCAAAATGTCTGCTGTGCACTTAACAATAAGGCAGTGTGTAAAACAGTCCAAGCGAATAGTTCCACTTTGTTGATTGAGGTAAACTTGTTCTTCAGGCAAAAGATGGCCTATCCTACTGCTTGCACTAAGACTTGGAAAAAAAAAAAAGAAATGAAATAAAATTTATGTAAGTCAGCAGGTCTCAAACATTAGATCAAATTATACATTGATGACTATTTGTAAATACACACGGGTCTTTATTTTCTTGGGAGCCAAACATTATCATAGATTTCAGCGCATTCCAGTCTTGCAAAACACGCTCCAAAGCAAGCTGGGCAAATCGAGGAGGCTCTAAATCATGATCAGGCATATCAGAATCTAAAGAGACAAAAAAAGCAATAAGAGAAGGAGGTACTGGAATACAGAATTTGCCATTTATTACAAATACCTTTTATTCAGAGAAAGCACTCTTACCCTCAGGATTTGCAGTTTTACGATTACGATCTTCTCTTATTCTAGGTGGTCTGTATTGGCAGTGTTCCACAGTTTGCCTGGCAACTGTCTGTACTAAAAACAGCAGAAGATGTTCTCCTCTATAAATGAAAAAAAAATAAGTCAATTAATGGAGGTACATCACATATTTTAAAGTAACAAAGATTAATCTGCCCTAGTCATCGCACATATCAACTTGCCTGCTATTTGGCATAGTTACAAGATTTGTGGTGGTAAGCAGGCGATAAAGGAGATCAAGGCGAGCAGACTTCTGTCCTGCAATTAGTGTTTTACACTTGCACTTTTCCCAGCAATCACAGTAAGCTGTGGGGGATGTTCGTTTCAGCCTACAAGAAAGAAGAAAAATAAACAAACTGTTGCAGCTCTCCGTAAGGTATCAAGTATTTTCTACACAGGCTGGGGTGTTAGTGGAGATACTAAGGTTCCTGCTAGAGTTTTTGCTTATTAGCAAGATACCAAAACATGGCTTAAAAGAGCAATGTAGAAACCACTCATTTCTACACTTGGCATTTGCTATTCTTGTTTCCTACGCTCACTTTAAGAAGGCAGTTTCACTGGAGAGCTCTTCATAGTGCCTTAAAGCTGATCCAAGAAAATATAGCCTCATCCAAAACAGAATCCAGCCAAAAAAGTTAAGTTGAGAATCCTTTCCACATGCAGCAAAATCTCAGCAATTGTTATATTGTTGAGAAAAATGTTTATCATTGTGCCTGTTAGTACTGTCACTATAGCCACACACTAACACTGGTATAAAACATCTGCACCTTCAAAGCTTTACTAGGCTGATCAGACATCCTGACTGTTCATTTAACTGCTAGCTCCCTTCTCCCTTTTTACTCCTGGTTTCAGGGATGAACATACTACACTTCTTTCTGACAGCTCACAGAACAATCTGTCATTGGGATTCACTGGCTTCAGAAAACTTTTGGAGATGCCCAAAATGAAGAACATTATTCTCAGATAATTAAGCACTTCTGGATGTTAGACTTATTCGTTTACTCTGAATTTTATGAAGTGGAAAGTAGAAGACCACCTTACGTTATTATTTCAATTCTGACTCATAAAAATCTTAAAGAGAAGAAGGGAAGGAAAAATACAGGTATTTAAAATAGTTTATTAATCTTATAGTATCTGATGACTTTAACCAAGGAAAAAAACAACCTAAAACAATTAATCACCAGTAGAGAAATAAAGCCACAAGATTAGTTTTTCTATAATAAACAGAAAAAAAGACTTACTTGCAGTCATGTCCTTTGTGACAGACCCTTGCACACTCTGTGCAACAACAAAGAGATTCTAATAGGCCACATGTTCGGCATTCAAATATATCCTAAAAAAGTTAACCAAAATTATTATGTAGTTCTTTCAGAACATCTGAGGTTAAAGTAAAATTGCACTTGTTCAGATTGATGTCTTCACATAGTAGTCAATTCTAGGAAGCGAAACTGTTGCTAGAATATTCACTGTTTTCAATGAGCAAGTTCCAATAAAATTTTTGCTGAAGTTAGTGAGAGGAAAGCCACACCCATTAACAGCAATAGTCTGACCAATACTGCCAGCCTTGAGAGTAAGATGCAATTAGGGAGGCAATGACAATATGCAATTAAAAGTTACTATAATTAAAACAATACCACTTTAATCATTTGAAAATCAGATCACTAGACTAATACAATACATGGCTGAAAAAGATAACTTACAGGAAAAAAAAGCCTTACTTGGTTAATATGCTCTGCACCAGTCCAGGTAAAACTGCACGTATCATTACAACACAAAACATACAAAGGAGAGTCATCCGGATTTGTACCAGAAGGACAAACCATTCCCATAAACACATCGTCTTCTTTTTCACTTGAAGTTGCTTCAGCTAAAGGAACAGTAAAATGCCAGTGTTAAAAAAAAAAAAACCAAAAAACAGAAAAACGCACCACAACAAAAAATCACCAACAGCACCCAAGCAGAACAGAAGAATGACAGTACAAAATCACATACAGAATTGTGAATTTCACTAAAGTCTCCTTTATGGATTTTTGAGAAAACCTTTTTTGTCCCTGTCTTAGTTTCAGCTGGGACAAAATTGATTTTTCTTCATAGTGTCTGGTATGATGCTATGTTTTGGTTTTAAGAGAAAAACACTGATGTTTCTAGCTGTTGCTGAGCAGTGCTGCACAGAGTCAAGGCTGTTTCAGTTTTCTCAGCTTCTCCTGCTGTCCTATCTGTGAGGGGCTGAGGAGGCACAAGGAGATGGGAAGTGACAGAATCAGGACAACTAATCTAAACTGGACAAAGGGATATTCCATACCATATGAGATCATGCAGAAGATACAGAAGGAAAGTTTAAAAAAAAAAAAAAAAGGGAGGAATTCATTGGGCTGTCTGCCACTGCTCAGGTACTAACTGGGCATCGGTGGTGAGAAACCGCTATATCTATGTGTGTGTGTGTGTGTGTGTGTGCGCGCGCGTGTGCATGTATGCGCGTATTTGCTACAACTATTATCTCCCTCCCTTTCCTTTTCTCTATCTCAACAAATAGTTATCATCTCAACTCACAAGTTCTACTTTTTTCCCTCCCCACTTCTCCCCCACATCCCACTGGGAAGTGGGGAAAGTGAGCAAATGACTGTGCGGTACTTAGCTACCTGCTGGATTAAACCACAACAGTGGTTTTAAATACCATTACAGGTATTTAGAAGCTGCTACAATCAACAGCTCTTCTCCTGTTTTAAATTCACTGATACTCTTAATCAGTACAAGAGATCACCACTTCGAAGGATTAAAAAAAATTATCTATGAGCAATATTCTTATAAGGAACACACTCAGTCTGAACAATATTGTCACACAACAGTCCTAATTTGCTTACGATCCTTAAGCTCAGCTTCACATATGACTAATTAAACACCGGTGCTGAAAGAAACAAAGTATGTGTTTGCAAAAGTCTTTTCTGTAACAGCATCTCACTTGGCATGAAATAACATTCCCAGAACATGCAGCAGTATACGCTGTTCTGTAAAGAGATGTTTAGTCCAACCATCAGTTGCTCAAACACACGCAATGTCACACACGATACACTGTTAGTAATGAATCTGAACACGTGCTAATGCCAAGCTTTAGAAGGAAACAACACACTAATCATTTGTGAAACTAGCATACCTTTAGCAATTTTTTGTGCAGTTTCTAGAATTGTAATTGCAGCAGGATACGCCCGGCCACTAACTGCCGACATAAATGGTGTCATGCCTCTTGCATCCCTGGGTGGTGGGGGGGAAGAAACCAAACAAATCAAAACACTGAATTTATTTCATTTTAAACAGGACAAGTACAAAACAAATACAAATGCTCAACACTGCTAACCTTGCGCAAACCAAGAAAACATTCAGTGAGATTAAGTACTCTTACTCATTTTACTTCTATGAAATAGATCAAAAAGATTCAAAAGATGTTAGGATACAAACATTGCCAACTTTGTAACATTCTCCACTTTAGCTAAATGTGCCTTTAAATAACCTTTTTAAAAAGGCTTCTGTGCAATACATTTAATGTGATATAACGTTACAAAAATAGCGAGGGTCCACTTGAAAACACTTACTTGGCTGAGAGCAATTCTCGAAGATAAGGTTGTAAAACAACGCTATCACACAGCAATTTCAGTATGAAATGAGCATTTGCCTTCCGATCTTTTGATTCCACTACAGATGGTTCAGTAGAAGGCCCTATAATGACAAAATGAAAGTGCACAGAAACCGTTTTCCCTCAAAAAATGACTACCTATTGAACGCAAATAATTCAGTGTTTCGCTTGGGTGATGAATCAGAAAGACTAGTCAGCAGTTTGCTAGGTGCAGTAACACTTCACTGAAGTACTGAGAAGTTCAGTTCCAAGTTACATTCTTAAATAGAGACAGTAAGTGTAATTTTTGCATAAAACTTCATGTATTCTGCAGACTCATGAAGTTCCATTTCAATCCAATCTTCATTTGGTAAGAAGCATTTGCATGTGCAGAAGGCCTGCGCAAGCTCTGCAGCTTTTCAGATCACCTCACTTCTGAAGCATTATCAGATAAGCACAATGTTCTCACCTGGTATCGTGGAGGTGCTCGGTCCTTGGCCGGTGCCGGTCGCTGCTGTGGTAAGAGATCCCACAGCGGGGGCCAGGATAAAATCAATGTCACCATCTTTCAGTAAACAGAACAGCAGGATGTATATAAATATATCAAGACATCCCTAACAATATGCTCTTTCTGCAATGTCTAACACACTGCAGGTTTTCTGTATTTAACTGGTACTCCTTCCTACAAATGGCCACATTCCTAGACTAGCAATCAACTACTAACCATGTTTTACTAAAGTCTGGCATCAGCATTAGAAAGATACACACTGGATTTAAAAAGAACATTTAAGTCTTCAGTAAACTCCTAAAGCACTTCTTGCTACCTCACTGACATTAAGCGTTTGAGTTTCCAAATGAAGTCTAATAAATTCACCTTAAAAGCCATTGGTTCCTTCAGCAGATCTCTCATTTTACAGTTCAATTTATTACAACAGCAGACTTGCCTGTATCTATCGCAGGAGGATCTGGAACCCAGCTGGGAGGAGCTATTGGTGGAGAAACTGGGTCCTGGTGATCACTTGATGAAGCACCAGCTTCCTGCCTGCCCAGTCCAGCAGCTCTCAAGGATCTTCTCATCATTTCCCTTAACCTCAGACTGAATAACAATTAAAAAGATTAAAAATAGTAAAATTGTAATCTACAATTAGAACATCTTAAAGCAAACTTTGATGCTGGAAAAAGAAACCAAACTCTTCTTCAGCATGGAGTAGAATGAGCAAAGAGGTATTTTTCATTCTCGTATTCCACTTAAGTTACAAAAGGATATCAGCCTTGGAAGAAAAGTCAGCCAGCTACGCATCAAGACTGATATGAGTCCAGAACATAACTACTTCTCCACAGAACTGTCTGTTCTAAGCAGCAGCAAGTGACATCACTATTTGACATCCCTTTAACCCCCACCTTTCTGCCAGGGCCCTTGTCTTAAGCCTGTAAAGGGATTTGGTCTTACTGCTGCATTTTTTTTGTTTGTTTGTTTGTTTTTAAATCTAACTTCTTTTTGAAGTTCATGAAGGAATAAAATAAAGGGGCATAAGAAATATTTTTGCCGGGAGTAATTCATCAATAGCTGAGAGACCTGAGACTCTCCAGCTTGGAGAAGAGAAGGCTGAGAGAGGATCTCATAACTGTTTATAAATATCTAAAGTGTGGGAGTTAATTAGATGGGGGTGGACTCTTTTCGGTGGCATGCAGCAATAGAACAAGGGGCAATGGGCAGAAAATAGAACACAAGAAATTCAATACCAACAGAAGAAAGAAGTACTCTGTCAGAGTGACAGAGCACTGCAAAACGCCATCCAGAGAGGTTGTGGATTCTCTTCTGGAGATATCCCAGACCCATACAGACACTTTTCTGTGTGACCTACTCTAGGGAACCTGCTGTAGCAGGGAAGTTAGAATCTGTGATCTCTAAGAGGTCTCTTCCAACTACTACAATTCTATGATTTGAAATTATGCAACATGAAAGTAGTGTTTTACTGACGACAGTCAATACAACAGGTCAAAGAATACGTTAAAGAAATTCTATATCATCATACAAGGAAAGGTGGTAGGAATAATGTATACAACAAAGAACTCAGTCTGTTGTCATTTGTTTGGCTCTGTTTCTGTTCTTTTGTTGTTGTTGTTTTTTGGAAATGTACTCTCTCTTAAACAGAGATGTCTCTTATAGAATATGGGAGGAAAACTGCAGTCCCTACCTTCCACGTAAAAAAGACAGACTCACAGAATCCTTAGAGTTGGAAGAGACCTCTAAAAGTCATCTAGTCCAACTTCCTGCAAAAAACAGGCACATGCACAGCTAGATCAGGTTACCCAGCACCTGATCCAGCCTCGTCTTAGAAGTCTCCAGGAACTGGGCATCCACCACACCTCTGGGAAACCTGTTCCAGTGCCTCACCACTCTTGTAAAAAAAAAAAATTTCTTCCTTAAATCCAACCTAAACCTACCCACTTTAAGCTTGAAGCCATTTTCCCTTGCTCTATCACAACAGACCCTGCTGAAGAGTCGGTCCCTTTCTTTCCTGTAGCTCCCCTTTAGATACTGAAAGGCCGCTGTCAGATCACCTTGGAGCCTTCTCTTATCCAGGCTGAAGACCCCCAGCTCTTTCAGCCTGTCCTCGTAGGGGAGGTGTTCCATCCCTGGGATCATTTTTGTGGCCCTCCTCTGGACACTCTCCAACAGGTCTATGTCTCTCCTGTACTGAGGACTCCACATCTTGACGCAGTACTCCAGGTGAAGCCTCACAAGAGCCAAGTAGAGGGGCAGCATCACCTCCCTCATCCTGCTGGCCACGCTTCTTTTGATGCGGCCCAGGATACAGTTGGCTTCGTGGGCTGCGACGGCACACTGCTGGCTCATGTCCAGCTTCTAGTCCACCAGTACCCTCAGGTCTTTTTCTGCAGGGCTGCACTCAATCCTTTCATCTCCCAGCTTGTAGTAGTAGTGAGGGTTCCCTCAACCCGAGTGCAAGATGTTACAGTTAGATTCGTTGAACCTCATGAGGTTCACCTGGGCCCACTGCTCAAGCCTGTCTAGGTCCCTCTGGATGGCATCCCGTCCCTCTGGTGTGTTGATGGCACCCCACAGCTTGATGTCATCAGCAAACTTGCCGAGGGTGCACTCAACCCCACCGTCAATGTCATGGTGATGAGGAATGCAGTTTGGGAAGGATAAAGACACGATTTATTATCAATTACCCCGAGAGCTAACTGAAAAAAAAATTGCATTATTTCATATCCAGAGTGCTCTCACCTTTCGGTTCTCTTGAAATGAATGCTACTCAGTTACCATCACGGAAAGAGGAAGTTGAATGCAATCAAACATACTAGGATTCTGTCAAGGTCAGAAGCCTATCCTTTAGAGTCACCTCAATAAAAACAACTCTCACTATGACAATGACTGTTTAGGATAAAAATAATCCAATTCAGTTCTTCCCCACTCGTGTTCTACTTATCTGAGTAAGTGGCCACTTTTCTTCAAAAATTCTCTTTAAAGAAGAAACTTGGGCACCACTGAAGTACTTCCAAGATACTTAATTCATCTTGAAGAACATGAGAGCTTATCCTCAAATTCTCTTTCCCCATAAAGAGAAATATTTCCGCTTTACTACCAAGGAGACAAAGCCCAAACCCCAGAAAACTGAGTTAGTTTAGAAATATCCCACCAAGAGCTACCAAGCCAGACAGGCTGTTTGAAGGTCAGAGATCTGACTTCAAACTATTAAGAGAGTCAATTTTTGAGCTACACTGAAGGAAAGAATTAAGAGACTGGTAATAATACCAAAAATCAGAGTACAGAAAACAAGAGGAAAACATTAGTCAGTTTACCTTCTGCTGCTTGATGATCCTGCTCGACTTCCTGGACCGTTACTTGACACAACAGAAATTGCATTTGCAATTGCTTCCACAGCTGAGAGCCTTTCAGCAAACGTATTCCTTTCAGAGCGCTCTGCTTCTGAAAAAATAAGAAAAATTTTAGGGTTGAACTTTCACTTTTGAAAATTATAAGGAAGGAGCATAAAGTATGAAATGCTACTAGTCATAATATGTTCCCTGCATTTTATTTTATTACGATTTGGAGGGACATAGTAGGCTCAAGTAGTTTCTTTTTCTTCTGATTTTTTTTTCCCCCATTTTTGTGCCTTTTTTTTTTTTTTTTGAATGGACAAGCATCAGCTATGATATTGACAGGGTTTGATTTCTAGAAGGATGGAAATTCAAAGTACACGCGTTCCAGAAGAATTTTTCAGTATCATCAACAGACAAGGATCTAATAAAGCTGATTGTAGACACTTGCTGAATACAAGCTTCCAAAGTAATGACAGTTAAAAAAACAGAACAAAACGAAACAAAAAACAGAACACAATGAGCAGCCACACACAGTTGTAGGCCTCTAAGATACACGCTTCACTTACGAGCATGCTTACGAAAACTATCTGTGGTGAGATTATAATACAGTACTACAATCAGTTTAAATTAAAAGTATGAGCATTACTTCTGATATTTAAAACCTGAGCACCACAACACCTAAAAGTCCTAGTCATAACCAGGTGCTGTACAAACTATGAAATCCTGCATAATTGTATACAGTAGGACTTGAAGCAACCACTTGAGCAGGAAACCTAATTTGGATTTCTTTGCAAAATAAATACACAGATAAAGTAGTAGAAGTCAGCTGTGCATGAATAATAGCTATCCCTTCTTCAGGACTACTGGCAAAGATGACATAGCCATTACATGCAAATTACAAGTCACTATAGCAATGGATCTAGAAAGAACTGAAGGAGAACCTACACTGAGCAGGACAAAGGCCAGGAGAGGGACAACTTTCACATCAATAGAGCCAACAGCTATTTTTATTACAACCTAGAAGGGCGCCTTTCTGACTAAAAAAGAAAATCTTTAAAGTGAATCTGAACATTCTTTCAGAACATTTCTCAGAGCTGCTACAGCTACTGCTGACTCAGAAAAAAAAAACTCAGTTTATAGGTATTCATTAAAGTTATCTGAAATTTACTATCATAAGTTTTCAACCATTTTACCTACTTTGGACATTTCCTCTAGACCTGTCTTTTCTAAATCACTTCTGCTAGACTCGGGAAATGTCAAATCACAGAGAAACACAGTAACCTGTCCCCAATTTTGTATGGTCTACGTCCACTTCTTCTTCAATTCTTTTACCCAAAGCATGAGGTGGGAGACAACTAGACAGGATTTGAGAAGACAAAAAGCTTATCCCTGTCCTCACTTATTCCCCTTCTGGCACCGAAGGAGGTAGAATGAAGGATCTCAGCCAGGCACCACCTGGGAAGGAATCTTATGTTCCATAATTGCCAAGGGACATCATATCCAGAGCCTGGAATTGAAGCCTTTAGTCCTACATCAATCTTCTTTCGCAGTTCAACAAATGGCTGTGTAACTTACAGACAGTAACATTAATCACCGCTGCCCTCCAGATGATGCACAGAAAATAAGCTTGTCCTAATATCACTTGCTAGCAGTTACAAGTAGAAGGTGAATGTGATTTGAATATAAAGACATGAATACCCTTGTATAAACAACATTTGTGAGAGAGAGGCAGAGGGGTGTTAAAGTCCATTAGGTTCACATTTGTCATATTTCAGAAAGTTAAATTACATCCAAATGAAGCTACTGAAAGAATGTCAAGGTTGCAAAGACAAGCACTCAAATTAGGAAAAGTCAGATTAAATTTGCCCATGCATCCTTATTTCAGCTTCCTTGTGTGCTTATAAGCAAAACAGTCTTCAGCTACACAGATAGCTTTTTGGTGCAGGTGGTGGTTTCACTTTTTTTGTTGTATTTTTTTCCCCCTCAACAAGACCCCTGCCTCAATCAGTGCACAGGATGGACGACACACTAGAGATGAAGAATTGTACGATGAGCAAGCTGTTTGTGCCTTGTTTGCTGCAATATCTGAACAGCGTGTAGTAAGGCATTAACAGCTTGGAAAGGAGAGGGGAAAGCACTGTACTGTATTTAACGCCATTGAACACCACTTCGGAGAACAGGACCCTACTTCCATCACATCTAACAGCACAGAGAACTTTATTAAACATGTTTTTATAAATCATAGCAATACATTGAACTCAATTTTGGACATGTAAAAGGTGCCTGACTCACAGAAATAATTAACATTCACAAAACAAATACTATTACTATTGAATCCATCTCTGGAATAAAATGTTTTAAAATAACACCTACACAAAAAAAAGTGAGATAATGCCCTCGGTTTCTCCAACAGAACTCTCAAAATTAGTCAACAGCTTTGAATGCAGAAAAATTTCAAGCTATACCACCTTCAAGAGATAAGAAATCTGTACCATTATCCCTATTTTATAGATAGGGATACTGAGAAACAATTGAGGTCTACAAATGACTAAAATCCAATGACAGCACCATACAAAAAAAACCTCACAAGGAAGTTCATTCATTATTCAGTGCAGGGTTTGTATGGTGTGCGTAAGTAAGTAATGGGGCCACACACTGAATGATGAGGATAAAAAGAAATATTGAATAGCTACCCATTCGGTGAGCACCGTCCATCTTGTGCACTGAATGAGGTAGTCCTGTGGAAAAAATAGCACGACGGTGTAATTAAAGACCATTTCACAATGCATGCCCACGTACAGCATCTGGGTCAGCTTAATTCTGGCATCTCCTAATTTATTTTTTTTTATTTTTTTTTTTGAGTGCTTGACTTAGCAACCTTGTTGTTCTGTTAACATATTTTATACATAATCGTATTTAATAGACATTTTTAAATGGTGTCAGCGACTAACATTAACAAAGAGTCTCTTTTATGTTTCTTAATATGTCAACACTGTAAGTAAGATTGGAAGCATTCATATAACACTTGCAAAATATCGAATACTGTTCCTTTAAAAGTTTGCTAGCGACATAATGGGGACACTAGCAATAAAGGAGAAAAAATAATTAATACAGGGATGCAAAAAGTTTGCCTTTTATAATGAATAAAAATACTTCAGTATTCCCAACTACTGAATTCTTACAAATCTTTATGAGAATAATAAAAATGTCATCTCATCACTTTTGGCAGGTTCAGAGACGTTTTAGGTGCTAAATTTTAAGCTACTCCTATCTGAAGAATGCAGATTTTAAATCAAGTTCTCTGGACAATGCATAAACGTTTACTTTCAAACTATTTTCATGACTCTGAGCTCACCCTCTTCCTCTTTTGTTTCTTTGTTGCTGGTTGGAAAGCATACAGACACACAAGCATGCAGAATATTGCGGTTTCCATCACATCTGTGGCCAAGGAATGTCTGCAGCACTTGTGGGTTCTGATCCAAGACAACTGCTTGTTCAAGATTCATCAGGTATTGTCTGCAAGCCTCAAAGTCACATCGGAGAATGTGCTGCATTAAAGTTTGTTTCTGTACTCAAAAGAATAGAGTAAGTTAAATGAAAATACAAAAACCATAGGCATACAAGTTTCATAGATGTTTCTAGTCTTCCATTTTTTAAATTAATACCATGACCTAAACATAGGACATTCTCAGCAGGAACTGCTGAGAACACATATCTCAAGTACAGCACTATTAAAAACTCAAAAAAAAGAATGTATTCCAGCACAGGAGTTAAAATGAAGGGCAGGTTCAAGCAGCAGAAGCTATCAAGACTTGCAAAAACACACCCTTGGCTTCACAGATGGGTTCTTAAGACAAATTACTTCAATTTCGTTTACCACGGGAAAAGCAGTATGATTGAAAAAAATAAAAAAATAAAAATAAGGGGTCTACTAACTAGCTCTTATATATTTGTTTTAGAGAAGTGATAATTCAAGCTAAGAAGTAAATTACTAGAAGCTGCTGAAGGTCTGGGAGGCTCATCCCCGATATAACATGGTTTCCACAGCAGTTAAACACTCCACCTTGAAATCAGTTCCAGCCTAATGGGTGCAGAGTGCTTCCTGGTGACAGCACAGCGCACAGATCTAACTAAAAACCAATCATTGCTTTGGCATTTATGTAAGTATAATAGATAAATTCACAGCACAAACTGTTCATACAGCACCACGGATGAGCATAGGACTACATGAAATTCAAGTGAAAAAAATTTGTGCTTGATTATTTTAAATTGCTAATTTCTGGTAAATATAAGGTACAAAAATGTGCTGCATTCATAAGAAAATAAGTTGCTGGACCTCTCAGAAAAGCTTTGAGCCCACGAAACAAAACCGTATACTAGTTGTACACACATGAAGAAATAGTATTTATTAAAACTTGATACAGAAGCCATGGACTACCAAAATGGATCTTTCACCTTACTACATCAATTTATGCTTTCATGTTTCCATGAGAATCTTCTGCTGAAATTAGTTTATGTAGTAAAACCACAAACTGGTATCTAAACACAAAGTTCCCTAAAGCATAATTTCATAAAAGCAAGAGAACAATAGCATATAATTCTGTATTACAGAAACTATTTTACCTCAACAGCCATAATAATAATGGCAGCTTTCTTTTTGATGGTTGAGTTGGCAGGAAGATTTGTTAAGGAATGAACACCCATTCCAAGACTACTAATAGGTGGAAGATCAAGCCAGTCAGGGTCTCGTATCCCACCCATGCAGTCTTTTGCCATTGGATAGATTGTACCATTTCCATCTCTAAGAATAATAGGAGATTCCTACATTGGGGAAAAATATTTTAGAATTAAATTCCAGTTTAAAAACCATTACCCTTCACAAAAGGGTCCATTTTATGCTTGACTGCCAACAGAGACAACCGTTCACCCAAAACATCCACTTATGCCATTGTATCCTATAATTACAAAGGGGGCAGCAAAAGATAAGCAAATCCCCTTTTTCAAATGCCTGAGATTTGCTTAACATAGTAAATATTACTGAAGGTACCTATTTTACAACAAGTGTTCACAGAGAAACATTACTAATGAAACATACGTATAGTACCTACGATACACTTTCAGATTACTTAAATACTCCCAAGAAAGCTGAATATGCTAAAATACAACAAAAATTCAGTCCCTTTACCAAAAAAGTTTCTTTCAACTACCCTAAGCAAAGTTTATCACTGAAATAACTTCAGTCTTTTCCAGGACCTCCTCATGTATACCTGCACAGTGTAATCAGCAGCATAACCAGATTAAACAGGATATTTAACAACAGATAGTTAAGAGTTGTGCAAAACCTTAACATATCCTTTTTGTTAGCAGATTTTTTGTTAACACTCCCATTCAAACATTTCTGAACTTCCACCTTAACAATTTTACCTGTCTCACTTCCAAAACTTAGCTAAATAGCCAGTTTACGCTAACGTAGCAACCACTGTCAAGTTGCTTTTCTCCCTTCTTAATTTTTTTTAAAACTGTATTTTAAGTAATATAATTAGAAAGTGCTCAAGTGTGCTAGACTGCTATTCCACACATCCCTTCAAAATATTAGTGGTGGTGCCAAGTTTTTCCATAATCTGCTCCTTCATAAGCTCCTCTTCACCAGTATTTGGAAAAGCCTTAGAAAAAGACTGCACCATTTCACTTAAAGATGACAGGAGTGAAATGCAGCGAGGTTAAATGATTGAAATGCAAAACCACAAACCTGTCCAGCTGTAAAAATAGCAACACTTCTCTCATTCTGACCCAGGAATGCAATGCTGCTAGTAGGGAAGTTGTTCTCCTGTTCGGCCTTTCCAGTAGCAAGGTCAAATATGCAGTATCGAACCCAATTCCCAGTTTTCAAGACAGCATGAACTCCTTCAAAGACACATGAATAAAATGTTAATGCCTTGGTGGCATTCAGTAAAAACTCTTAACTACTGCACTTTTACTAAGGTCAACAAAAACAACTATTTAAGTGAGTCTGACATGTCACAGTTTCCCGCTAAGAAGAAAGGCGACTAGTGAAGGACATAATGGAGTATCTTTAAGGGTTAGGTCCTAGTTACCTTTTGAATCTACATTTACTGCTAGAATCTCTGTTTTTTCAGGAATACACAGCTTTTTAGGTGTCCTTTGAAAACAGTCCGGAACTTTCGGAGTTCCCCCAGTTTTTACGACCTAAAAACATCCATAAAATGTTAAGATGCAGTAAAACACACATTGCTGATATTTCAAAACACCTTTTTTGAGTATTTCACAAATACATACCTGCAGTTCATCTATCCTGAGCAGCCTGCAATCTTGAAGAAGAGAGGAAGGATCTGGATCTGAATTAGAACTACTCTGACAGTTTGCATTACTGGAGGTGCCTGGAAATTTGACAGCAACATAAGCACCATCCACTTTTAGCACCTACAAGCAGAAAACATTACAGCTTTAATAAAAGCTTTGAACAAACACTGTTTAGCCTAACTTTCTTCAAAATAAACCAGACGTTTGTCAGGAAAATAAAAAAGCTGACAATCAGTGATAAAATGCTACAGATCTTGGCCATTAGCCTTGTTGTTTTGCTGAAGTTTCTGAACACTTAAAAACTGTATTTCTTAATGATTTAATAAGCAGATCAAAGGCCCCTTCCCTTCAGCATCCTGCCTCCAACAGGAACCAGTGAAACTGACTGGAGAAGTTCCTACTGTTATTCTCCTAGTACATCTTTCCATCTACTGGAAACAGCGGGACAACGTTAGGTTTAAAAGCCTGGACACATACTTATATTACTGATTTGTTTAATCAATTTTGGAAACAAACACTATCTTGTGGCAGTGAATTCTGAACATTCGCTAACAGCTGAAGAAAATCAATGTAGACTTAAACTGCCTATTAGCTCTTTTACTACAGGAAACAGGAAATCACTTTTTTTCTGCTGCATTTTTGAGTTTTTGTTCTGAGTCTGTTCCGTTCTGAGTCTATGCTACTGAACCTCTGAACATTCAGACCTAGACAAAAATCCATGAACACTAACTCTGATCTAGAACATACAAACATTTCTTCTGAGACTAACAAGACTCTTGACAAAGATCATAGAATCACAGTATATTGACTAGGAGAAGATCCACAAGGATCAAGTCCAACTCCTGGCTCTACACATGACTACCTGAAAATTAAACCATATGTCTGAGAGACCATTGTCTAAATGCTTTTTGTTTGGTTACAAAGTTTAATCAAGATTCATTTACATTTTATTTTCTTCAGTCAGTCAAACTAGCTTGAAAGCCCAAAGTCACATGCCAGTGGTTCAAGCACAACTTCTAGTTTAACATGTAGAATTAAGTACTTTTTTTTTTTTTTTAAATGACCAAAGCTTTTACACAAAGCTTTGTAAGCTGAGGTCACCCACAGCAATACATAGAGGATGTGACTTTTTAGAACGTGATTCAGCAAACAAATGGCTGGGGACGACCAGCTGAAGGTTTATTTATGACTCTGAAAGGGCAGGACTTCTTAACCCAGAAAGTTTTAAACAACTCCCAATTCATTTTAATACATTTCTGCAGTCAGAACTTCTGTATGCCTCAGAAGTTAACTACACACCAACCAGCTTGATTCTTCAGAAGTCAAATTATCTTTGTTTAATTTAGTAATTTACCTTCTTGTGATCCAAAAAAAAAAACAACAGTTTGATAATGAACAGAACAGCAATTCTGGAAGCCTGCAGGATAACACTGCAAAGAGTATCCCTTCTGCAGACTGAAGTGCCTCCAGTCTTTTCCACAACTGATCCAAATTACATGTAAAACACATAACATGGCATGAACTGTGTTTCTGTCCTTAACATAGGCACCGCTAGGCTTCTTTTTTTTTTAAATGGTTTTGTCTGCGGGATTTTATTTGATCTTCAAAGATGAAGTGTTAAAAAATGTAACAGGAGAAAAATGAATGACCATATACATCACTGAAAACAACAGCAAGCTCTATGAGGAAAGAAGCACCTTTATCATTAATGACAGTTATAGAATAGACTTGGAACCAGTAATTGCATTCAGAAGACAGTCTACTCATTGTTTTTTTCTACTTATTGGTTTAAGCATTTCAGTGAAAATATGAAAACATCAAAATTCAAACTGTTCCGTATTTCTCACAGTACTTCTTCATGATGCACCCCACAAAGACAAACACCATTAGAAGTAAAAAGCTTTCTGAAAGCTGGTGTAAGAGGCAAACAATTGTGTCAGGGACTTCAACTAAACCTCAAAACCTCACTTACAAAAATTGAAGTGTTTTAACAAATTGATTTGCACAATGTTCCCCTTTGCAGAAATGATCTGAAACACAACAACTCACTGTGGGCCTCTTCCACTCAAAGATACTGCTCAAGGTAAATCTTCCGCTTCTGCACAAGTAAAACCACTAAGTATGTAACTATAATAACCTTGACTAAATCTACTGCCTTCTCTTGGGCAATCAGTTCCCCTTCTGGATTTTTATATACTTTTTTAATATTATGTATGTAAGGTCCTCCATGAATGAAACCGAAAGTAATCTGATCTTTAAAATTCGTGGAAAACTTCTCTGGGCCTTCCTATTTTTCTTGGTTTGGAAAAGCTTAGCAGAGAACTGCGTAGATGATTTAATTCCTATACCACTTTAACAATTAGCTTATCTAAAGTAATTATAAAAAAAATTGAATACCAGATTTTAGACAAACCTTGCCAACAGGAACATTTTTAACGTCTTCTACAAACACAACTTCCCTCAGAGACCACTGCTCTTCATTCACTTTCTCCTCCTCCTTTGGAGCAGGAGTTGATCGTCGTCGCTCTGAGAAAAGAAAATGTAATTAATGAAAAAAGGGACTTGAAATATTTAATCAAAGTACCAAAAAGGCATTGTTCACCAAACTATTTCCTCCCCAAAAGAGCATCAATGTTCAAATCTAGAAATTAATGACAGGTTAACAGGAAGCTGGATTTACAAGCATTAGAGCTACCTAATAACATACCATGCCACTTTAATGTTTTTTTTTTTCCCACCTATGATACAAGCGCTAATAAATGCCATCAGATAAAAAAGCTAATTTTAAGGACTTTTAAACAAAATAATTACAAGAACTTGTTTTGGCAGGGCTCAGATATTTAAGTTGCAGGTAAAAAGACTGACATTATAAGACTCTTCATTCAGCCCTGCTACAGTGCATTCTATCACTCCCACAAGAAGCCTGCATGTCCACTAAGTTATGGATTATTTGGTAAGCAACTAGATGAGCAGTACATGAGGCAGAAAATAGTGTCACCACAGCAAATATTGTTGTTGTCCAAACACGCATCTGAACAGCAACAACAGTAAGCTCAAATCCACTCAGGATCAAATTTAACCTTTTGTGGCTAAATAAACACTGACAAGAACATTTATATACTGAACTTTCTTTAAGTATAATTAAGATGATCAAAATATTTAAAGTGAAAAGGGGAGAACTAGCTATGAGATTAACTTCAAACACTACATCAAAATCTCAAGCAAAGTTATAATCAGTAATTAATTACAGATAGAACCATGTAACAGAACGCATCAGTAGCGAGCACTTGTTCTGGTTCAATAAATTAGTTCTGCACATCTGAGCATAAAAGATTTTTGTCACAGAATCCAATTCTTTAAGTGACACTTCTTAAAACCGCGCTATGTAGAAGAAATAAAGGCAAAGAGAAGATTCCTTCCATTGATAGTATTGTAATTAACCACTTATAGACATATGGGTATAAATGTTAAAAAACAAAACACTAAGTACAGTTGTTGCTATAAAGCTTCCCTGACTGCTTTTATATGTCAGTAAATAATGTCTGGTTTTAGGCATTTTGTGTAAGAAAGATGACCAACTTTATGCACCGAAATTTAATTTATTGATTACATCCCAAAGATACTTTTGATTCTGACAACTAAATGTTTTATCTGCTTAGATACACCTTTCATCAAGTAGTCACTGCTTGTACTACTACATTTAAGTTTAACAGTGATAATTCACTGCTTATTTAAAGATTATTAAAAAAGCCTTTACACATATTGCGGGTCAGACTGTAATATGAAAAAGATTTCTAGTTTTAATCAGATTCTTAAGTTAGTACAGTATCTTTCTGGAACTGCCTTTTACAAGAACTTCTTATCTATAGAAATATTTTATGTTACCATGAGCTGTACACTACTCACTATATGGCATTGATGCGCTGCTCGCTATTGAAGATGCGTCGCTGCAAGTGGAAGCTGGGGAAGGTGGAGGACCCATCTCAGTTTTCACTGGTTCCTGTTTGCTTTCAGGCCTAGAATAAAAAGCGTTACTTAAAATTAAGGAAGAAAAAGGCAGTCTTTTCCATGGTAGTGGATGAAGCATCACTGTGCCCAAGAAACCAGCCACGTTCTATACTTTAAGTAGTAGCAGCACTTATAGTGCTTTAGCAAAAGCTTTAGTGAAATAGCTTCACACTTTGGAACAAACATCCTAACTTACTTGGCTATGCATCCAACATTAGGAACGATGTTCTGCTTCTTAATCATTAATTACCTTTTGTAACATTAAAGGAACATATAGATAACATTACAGTGCATAAACACCCTTTGTGCTTCACTTGGAAACAAAGAATTATTAGCTTTATGCTATACGCAGAAACAGCAGAACTGCCGTTCAGGTTTTTCATACAAGAGTTTAAATTTGTTTTGAGAAACTGGCAACCATTGATCTAAACAACCACCCCCACATCCCAACCTTGGAGGGGCTGGAAAAGGTTTCAAAATGCCATGAAAACTACATTTTCAAGCCTTCAAGTTCCACAACAAAACCCATTTCAGTTATTCAAATATAAAACCTCAGAAACATTGCAGGAAAAATTCTCATTTAACAATCCTTCTGCATTTCACATTTCCATAGTGCTTTTACATCACTGAGACACCTTTCAAGCAGTAAGCATTTCTGCATATACAGCAGTTTTTCAGTTCCTAGCTTTCTTGTAAGCATGACATCAATCAGCAATTCAAAAGAATATCAAATACAGGTTCTGTGTACGTGCATTCTCATTCCCAACACACTTACTTGGCCTCTGTAGTTTTGCTAGCTTTCTCCATATTTTTCAGGCTCTCTGGTGACCGAAGCTGAAATCGACAGCTGTCATTCATGTTCCAAACAGATTCCATTAACACACCCACTTTAGGAATTCCAGCACTGATTGAAAAAGCAACTGCTCCAGCATGGTAGAGGGGGTTATTTCTTAAGCACACCTACAGACAGAAATATTTACTTCCATGAGAAGAATGCATTATGCTAAAGGAAACCACATATGCATGCATTTTCTTGGTAACATATGTAGTAATCAAAAAACAGGAAAGAAACCTTATGAAAGCGGGTGAAAAGAAAAGGCAGCATGACTTACTATGCACTTTGCTAGAAGAAAAAGACTACTGTGCAATTCACAGCTGAGAACAACAGCTTTCCCAGTGTAACTGTTAAATACACAATATTCAGATGCTCAACAACAAAAGGAGTGATTCATCCAAAAACAAAGACTCATCCCAGAGCTGACTAGAATGGATTGGGAACCAAAAGAAATGTGCTCCCTAGGAAGGGACTGCTTCCTCTAATACCAGTTCTAATAATAATCACAAACAGAACGTTCTGTCTCTGAATCAGCTATTAACCATTTAGGGAAAGGCTTCAAACCAAATGCATTTTCCATTGAATATGTAATAGATCCCAGGTACTGATTTTGCAGGTACTTGAAATGCAAGAAAAATCTACAAAGCCAGGTACCTTATTGAGAATCATGGTATTACTAAGATTTCATCCTCTCAAAGTACAAAATCGGTGGTTGAGTTAAAAACAAACAAAAAAACCCACTTTGTATGGGTACTGTTCATTTCTCCGCATTTGCAGCAATGACCAT
Organism: Numida meleagris; assembly: GCF_002078875.1. Classification (NCBI taxonomy): domain Eukaryota; kingdom Metazoa; phylum Chordata; class Aves; order Galliformes; family Numididae; genus Numida; species Numida meleagris. The sequence goes on from NC_034410.1 coordinate 127,759,004, forward strand.
ACCAGTAAGAAAGAACATTAATAGGACACACCACCTCACTTTAGAGGCATGTAATTGAAGTATACCACCTTAATACCGAAGTTATTGATACACCTGTGCACAAGAATGGAACCTGACTTTCATATTATTTTTTTTTAAAGAACATTCTCTAAGCTCATGACACAACATTGTAAAAGCATCACACATGATAGATAGCTGCACTTGCCTGGGTTCCAACAGTTATATTTGGCATGGAGGAGATACCAGCACTAGACTTGGGCTTTTTATTTTTTGCTCTGGCCTTTTCTAGCATTTTCTTCCTTTGGCTGAAAGGAACCACACCCCTGTGGAAAAAATACACATTACTGTTAAAAAGGCTGCAAAAGAAATTTTGCTTCTATCTTTGAACAATTTGTTCCTTCTGCATCATGTAGTTATGATCAATATACAAGCCTCTGTATCACTTTCTCCAAAAACCTAAAGAACAGCAAAAATGACGTTTCTCACTCTTCATCCTCACTTTCCAAATTCACCTCCAACAGCTAATGTATTAGAGAAGGAGGAACAGAGAGAGTACACAAAACGTGAAGCTGCTAAAAGGCTTTCATTTTAGCTTGAACCCTCCTTCATGTTAAGTAAAAGACAAAAAGCAACAATTTCCAGTGTAGCAGGGACCAAAAATCTTCTCTAAGGTATTACAAGCAACTTAAGATTGTTACATTACTAGTAACAGAAGGCTCCGACAGATTACGTTAATCTGTCTGGTTAACATAAAACCACCAATACTGACAATATTTCCAGAATGGACGCACTGATTAACAAATAAATGTAGCCTTCAAAAGAAAATTAAATTATACAATCATAGAATGGTTTGGCCTGGAAGGGACCGTAGTTTCATAGAATGGCCCGGGTTGAAAAGGACCTCAAAGATCATCGAGTTTCAACCCCCCTGCTGAGTGCAGGGTCGCCAACCACTAGACCAGGCTGCCCAGAGCCACATCCAGCCTGGCCTTGAACGCCTCCAGGGATGGGGCATCCACAACCTCCTTGGGCAACCTGTTCCAGTGCACTGTCACCCTCTGTGTGAAAAACTTCCTCCTAATATCTAACCTAAACCTCCCCTGTCTCAGTTTAAAACCATTCCCCCTTGTCCTATTGTTATCCACCCTCATAAACAATCGTTCCCCTTCCTGTTTATATGCTCCCTTCAAGCATTGGAAGGCCACAATGAGATCTCCCTGGAGCGTTCTCTCGTCCAAGCTAAACAAGCCCAACTCCCTCAGCCTTTCTTCACAGGAGAGGTGCTCCAGCCCTCTGATCATCTTAGTCACCTTCCTTTGGACCCATTCCAAGAGCTCTGCATCTTTCTTGTGCTGGGGGCCCCAGTCCTGCACGCAGCACTCCAGATGGGGCCTCACAAGAGCTGAGCAGAGGGGGACCACCACCTCCCTCTCCCTGCTGGCCACTCCTCTTTTAATGCAGCCCAGAACATAGTTGGCCTTCCGTGCTGCCAGCGCACACTGCTGGCTCATGTCAAGCTTCTCGTCCACCAGGACCCCCAAGTCCCTCCCCAAAAGGCTGCTCTCAAGGAGTTCTTCCCCCAGTTTGTATAAATACCTGGGATTGCCCCGGCCCAAGTGCAGCACCTTCATTTGGCCTTGTTGAACCTCATGAGGTTCACATGGGCCCACTTCTCCAGCCAGCCAGGTCCCCCTGGATGGCTTCCCTTCCCTCCAGTGTATTGACTGCACTGCTCAGCTTGGTGTCATCTGAACCTTTAAGATCATCTGGAACCTTAAACCCCATCCGCTTCCAACCTCCATGCCACAGGCAGGGTTGCCATCCAATAGATCAGGCTGTCCAGAGCCCCATCCAGCCTGGCCTTGAACATCTTCAGGGATGGGACATACACAGCTTCTCTGGGCAGCCTGTGCCAGTGTCTCACTGCTCTCCAAGTAAGTGCTTGCAAGACTTTTTATAAATTGGACCAACTATTCTAGAAGCAGTAAAAGCATCAGATTCTAACAGTCAAATATCTCCGATGTTAACAGTTTCCACAGAGTAACTATTCTAAGTGAGGTATGTCAGTGGTGACACAGCAAAAGCACCAAGAACCAGAGGAGATGTAATTTCATCGTCTGAGACCAGAAGTTAGAATAAAATACAGCTGTGTTTAACTACAAGCCTAGCAACAATTGTCCAGAGTAATGAGAGTTTAGTAAGAAAGATATTTCATAGAATCAATTTTCAGTGCTCCAATTTCCAGCTTATCTTCAAGCACTTAATTCATCCATGTCTAAAAAGCTACTGAAGCTTTGGGTACGATGTATAATGCAGTGTGCTACTCCTAACAATCTGACAAAAATAATGCATACTGACAATGCATTAATAATATTCAATAAATTCATTCAAATTACAGATAAATGTCAAATCTCATGAGTGTGTTATTTCTGAGGATTCTGTTGAAAATAAGCCTTGTAATTATTAAAATACTTTAACATTCTATATCTATCTCATAAACATTGCAATATAATTTCAGCAACAAGTTCCAGAGGGAGCGTTTGATGTTGTTCCTCTATTCTTTAGAGTTTGGACCACAAACTAACAGACCGGAATTTCTAACAGAACTTGACAGACAAACGTGAACCTCATACTTGGGTAAGTTTGCTTCACATTTATAATCCAGAAAAATGTGCGAAAGGCCTAAGAAGGGTCTTTTTTAATATTATGCAGTACTTATACAACTGAATGCTAAAACACTTGTATACATCTCCTAAAAGAATAACCCTGTTCTCTCAAAGATGTTGAAACTCAGCTGAAAAGCTTTAGGCGTGAAGGAAGAGAATAAATACATTGTTAAAAGGGAACCTAACCTCAAGAGTAGAGTTTGGGAACCCAAAATAACTGGAGTCCAGTAATTTTGCAACATTTCTCAGAATTGAGGACACGAAGACAGCCACTATTCTATATGAACAGTATTTACTTACCACCAGTACAAGTTATTCTCTAGCTGAGCACATGTATAAAGAGCACAACAATGTAAGGAAACAATCCGTTCTCCCTGAAGCTCTGAGTATGTCTGTGCAGTGTGTTCTAATTTAGATGCCACTGAGCTTAAAGTTTCATCCACCCAGGTAGCAACCTAAGGGAGAAAGGAAGAAAGGAACGGAGAAGATGGAAAGAGTGGGGGGGACATAAAAAATAAAGATCAATAACATCACTTCAAAAATCAGTAAACATGACAGAAGAAGGTGACCAAAAATACAGACAAGCGTCATAAAAATACAGCACATGGCTATAGTTCACCAAATCAAAAGCTTCGGAGTTTGACGTTCACTCAATTGGGTAGAAAAGTGAATTTAGATAAATTCATTTGCAGTACCGAAAGTTTCAGTGTCCTTAGTTTTTCCAGTAACTACATACAGAACGTTAACAAGCATTTTTGATCCAGAATCCAGATCCGTTTATGCTGTAATAGCAAGAACTCAAGCATCTCAGGTAATTAGGTTAAACAGACATGCTTCAGATATTCTCGCATTTGTTCAATTGTAAATCTACCAGATCTGAGAAGTTTTGGTTGTTTAGTTGCGTTTTTGGCTTCACTGTTTGTTCCTGTTAACTTTTTGCATTGTTACAAGACATCAATTGGATATTTGCTCTCGTTCTTTTTTTAGACCAACATAGGGGAAAATGAAGAGAGATGAATAAATTAGTGAAGTACTTTCTACTACTGTTGAAGCTGAAGGATCAACTTCTCTACAATACACTGCAAGCAACTGAAAAAAAAAAAGAACAGAAAAAACCAACACCCCAGCACTGTCAAATTCAGAAACCAGCACACATCCCATACCTTGTTATTTTCAGTGGCAACAGTTGCTCTAATACTATTTGCAGAGAGAAGCACAATCTTTTCATTGGTTAATCCCAAGAACATGGCTCGTGGATGGTGTAGGGAAGGATTCTTTGGAAACAATAAAACAATATTTTAGACATTCAAAGCATATAAAACATTCTGAAGATAGGACTTAAAGATGAGCAGTACCTGTGCATTTCTGTAAGGCTCCGATTCACTCCACTTCCACTGATAGAGTTCTCCTTTACTGTTAACTGCCACAAGCTCAGAATATAGGGCTCCAATTGAGATAAACTTTGTTCCATCCTGCAAATACAGACATATGAAGTCTGCTGAACTTGAAAATGAAGATGTATTCAGGTTGTCTAAAACTCAACATTCCCTCAAACAACAAGAAAATCTGCAGTATTGCTGTTGATAGGGTGAGGAAGGAAAGAATGGATGTTTAGATATACTTTATTGTTTAATTGCAGGAAAATATTATTTGGCAATTAACTCTGTCAGTTTATTAAGAGTTTCCACAATATTTTAAGAATAAAACATTGTTCATGGAATTAAAGATGGGAACATCTCTTGATTTCTGGTATTTTAAAAACAGTTTGCTTCTAAAATACTAGCTTTTTGAAATGAATAAAAAGGCAACTAAATTCCATTATTCCATTCCTAAGCACTCCCATGAAAATATCTCCTAACTGACCAAGAATTTTCAAATCCACTACCTCATTAATAAAACAATTCTTCTACTTCTGAAGGGAAATAACAGCAAACAAGATAAAATTAAAAAAAAAAGTTAAAAAATCTATGTGCTAAATATCACTTTAACGCACCATTAATATGTAGCAAGCCAGACAAGCTTTCCACAATGGGTTACTTTTCTTCCCTCCCATTTTCTTCTCATTTTAACGAATGTCATACAGCATCTTTCTTCTACTCAGACAGCACCAATCTGCTGAATGCTTTGTACTGCACACCACCTCCACCTTGCATGCTCCTTTTTTTCTTAGATTTGGTTGACTATCTGTGTCACATCAACTATTTGACAGTTATAACCACACTCCTCCAAGTTTAGGTTTCCCCTTGCACTGAAAAGGTATTTCAAACTACAGACTTGTGAACAAGGCTAACTTCTGCCTATTGACAAATATTTGCAAGGCCAGTGCATTTAGCACTCCTCAGCAATTGCAGCTATAAGGAAAATGTTTTTTCTAAATTTCTCTACTGGCAGGAAGTAAAAATTTGTTTGAAAGAAAATACAGCTCTTAAAATGAAACAATAACCTAAACTAGTATAACATCAAGTGATACAAAATTTTGTCTTCTACAGCTTCAAAATTTGAAGGACACGCATGTGATGAATAGTGTAGGTAACCTGCAATAGATTAGAGATCTTCCAGATCAGCATATTTAACTGCCTCTTTGAAATTGAAAGATAAGACATATAAACAATTCAGCCACCTGAGGGGAAGCTGAACCCATGTCAGACTACTAACAAAGCCCACCATCCTGTACATTCATCCATCCCCTACATAACAAGGCTTTCCTTTCAGCTTCGGAAGTTTACAACTGGAAAAAGAACCAACTATTTTGTTTGTTCATAAACCTGGATTAACTTCTTTGTAAAATATTATTTATTTATTTTGCTATTTTCATGCACAGGAGTCCACGTTTCAAGAGGTATGAGCGTATCCTTCAATAACACAATTTAGTATGTCTCTTATCAGTAGTTCAAAATGCTCAACAATACTTTGAGAAAGAAGAGAAAGATGGCAGCAGAAAAGGATGGATGACATCAGAAACAACTCTCTTTTATAATATGATACCAGAATCTAAAATTAGTTAAGTCATAAGAGAACAGTTTTGTTCCAGAGGGTATCTCCCATGCCCAGAACTTGCATGCTAATCCAAGTCAAGATTAATTGCTGTCATGTAAGCATTGCATATTCTGAAAGAGAACCTACTGCAGCCTTAACAAAATGTGCCTCTATTTCATCAGCACAAAGGAATCTTCAGAAGTTAAGTAGAGATAGCAATTTTTCACCATGATTTTTTATTCTTGCTAATCTGTTTTATAATTTTTTTTTTTTTTACAAGCAGATTTATTCCACAAATGCAACACTAAAGAGACTCACCATTCACAGTCTTTTCTCCCATCTAAATATCAGCAGTTCTAATCTAAAAGTCAGGACCATGGCTACATACACCTCCGTAAGGCCATTCAAAAGAGTGACAACACGAAGATGCACAAGTGACATGACAGCTCTGGTACTATAACCTGAGTCGCATGTATTCAACTCTAAATTCTGAGTTCAGACCAGAAAATACCTTGAAAATGATTCAGAATTCAGACTGCTGATTAAAATCTTTACATCTCATTAGCTAAAAAGAATATACCCACTTCGAACTGTCTAAATAAGGCTCAGTTTGCACCTAACTATAGCCAAGGAGGAAAAAATTGCCATACAACAGAGTGGCTCTGCCATGGACGGCACAAGGTTTTCACTGATAAGAGACACAGATTAATAGTTCTACTGTCTGATGAGATTTGATCTATTAGAATTATTTACTTGAATTCTTGGACATCTGACTTCACTAATTTGGTGGAAAAAAACTCAGTATGCAACATGTTTCACACCATTAGTGTTTTGCTGGTACTCTGCCTCTCAAACTCAAATTTACCATCCATCCTCATCACGGTGTACTATAGCTCTGTCTCAAATGCTAAATGTGAAAGTAACAAAAAATAAAGAAAACAAGACTGGTTATTCCATAGCAATTTTTCACACCCTTGAATCTCTCATCTAACTTGCTCTTAACATCCATTAACATTTCAGCATCTCCTTTAGGATTCTCAAAACAGAAGAAATACTTGAGATGGCCTTTCAACTAAATCAACTCCCTCATGATTTATCATGAAGAACTTCTGTCAGGCAATACAACCAAAAGAACTTAAAAATGGGGCTGTGAATGTTCAGCTGAGGGACAGAATAAAAGGTCTGACTAACACTGCACAAAGATGAGAGCCCTTTCCAGTAAGGCACACCTTCATTTAACTGGAAGCCAGGGTTTACAAGAGTGCATATGCAAAAATGTCTGTGGTAAGAGGTTTCTTATATTTAAATTGAGCAACCATGAAATTACATAATCTAGCAAGTTAATTCCATAAAATACATCCAATAAAAGACTGCAATAATTATCCTAGGGCATAACTTGCTGCGTCTGCAAATAAAATAAAACATCTTGAGGGGGAAAGAAGAGGGAACAAAACAGCACAAACATCCTGAAGTTGCACAGTAATAAACAAAACAGTAATAATGATGACGATAATGTTACATTATCAAAACACAGCAGTGTTTTGGATGAAAAACATAGTTTAGTATTCCAAACGTGAACTAAATTTATTCTTTTATGCTAAAAACTCTAAAATTTCTCTCTTCTCAAGCTAGATGACCTTTTCATTCTGTCATCATGACAAAGGAAGAGGGACAAGAGCTGCTAATTTTCACTGACACAGAAGCTAAAAGCTAAATGCCATGCAAGGTCTGGCTGGGAGAGGAACTATTTGACAAAATATTCCTTTGTTGGGTATCTACATTTCTCGGTTTGAACACCAAAACCAATATAACAGGGATTAGAGGTGAGCTGCTGTAAACAGAAATAAAATCCTAAGTTCACCGTTCTCTTCAATCTGTCTATACTGAGTCTAAAGGAAGAAGAAACAAAACAGAAACACAGGAAAATAAAGCACTACACTGAATCAATTGTTTTATGAGTTTCCTACTGCCTATTAAATTTTTTGAATACTTACGAAAAGAAGAGGGGAAAAAAAAATCTTATGACCTTAACAGGGAATTCAAAACATGAGAAGGAAATAAAAACAGGATTAAAGAATAAGCATTAACTATCAAAAGGAGTAACTAGTTATTTATAATCTTCCTAACCTCACAACAAATAATTTACTTTATTGCATTCTCACAAACTAAGATGAAATATTCATCAAGAAAACACACTATTTATTTAGGGAAAAAGAACAAGAGGTTTATTGCAAATAAAATAGACAAAACTTTTCAGTACCTTATCTGGCCACCACTGCAAGTCTTCTCCTAGAGAAACAGGACTTTGAACAGGTGCATTCTTCTTGTCCAGGTTTGGTTCCCCCTCCTTACTTGTAGAGCCTCTTTCATTATCAAATGAGGCTCCATCAAGCCACCTTCGTTCACGCAAACGTAAAACGGACTCACGTTCACGCAACAGCTCAGAGTCTCTCTCTAAGGGAAGAAGGAGAACTGGTATGCAATTGGGTCACACCAGTGGGATAAAAGTAAGCCACTCTCTAGTAAAGACCCTTCAGGATGCAACTAACAGCAGTTAAATCTACTCACAACGATTAAAAATAATGAAGTCCTGACATGCAACATTCAATATATTAACCCTTCCAAGCATATGTACTTTAGAATTACTAAATATAAAAACAATAAGCTAGAAATAAAGAAATCTCACAGTTTTGTGTGCTATCAAAAATGCTACAGCATTTTTACTTGCATCATAAGAGGCCAAATACATGAAACACAGCAATTTCAGGTTTTACAGTAAAATATGCAGTTTTGTAGTATTGTTTTTAATCAATGAAGTAACAACAACAAAAAAAATTCTGATCCATACTGTCTGTTAGATTCATTTATGCAAACCAAAAAGAGTATTTATTAGAGAGTTTCGTAACAACTTTCCCCCGAAAAACCAGTAATTTGAAAAGGTTAAAGAAAGCAAGCATTAAAAAAGCTCTTGGTATACAAGCTTGATAATCCAACCCCTTTTGTTTAAAACAATATTCTACAGGACCAGATTTAATAAATTAAAGTGCGTCTGTTTTGAGTAGATCAAATGAACACTTTTCAATAGTCAGACAAGTTTTAAAAAGGATCCTTGTAGGAAAACGTTCCTTACCAAAATGCTTCCCCTCCAATTGGCCTACAAACTGTCTAAAGCCAGTACTCTGCAGTTCGCTCATGCAGATAAATTTTTTAAATCAGGTAATCAAACTAACTTTCCAAGAGTCAACTATGCATGGAAAATAAGGATTATAAAATTCGTGGTAACGTCTTATATAGAATAACCTTAGGAAAGGAAAAAAAAGGAGGAATTTAGAAGGAGTTATGTCAGATGCTGAATATTTGTACATGCACATAATGCATTTAACCTATTAAATACTTCACTTACGCTTACAGAAGTCAACTGGAATTACACGTATAAGATGACCACATTACTACATCATTGTTTCAATAAATTATGCCAAGTCTTGGGTCTTTTGCAGTATTAGAAAACTGGCAAAGTTTTTACATAAGCCAAACACAGCAGCTTGTTCTTACAGACGAATTACATAAAATATTCTACTTCTCTTCTGGCAAACATCATTCTGACCCTTGACTAATTCTGCAATTCGATCTTACTTCAACCATTAATATACTACAACAGGCTCATAAAAGGCAATAAAACTGTACTAAACAAAAAACCACAGGAGAGGTTGGATTAACAGTTTGGAAATACTCTAGGCATTTGTACAATAGCTTCAGAAAGCTCCAAGTCGCTGCGTGTTCTGTTTAAATGTTATAACTGTAATACGTTTTACAAAAACAAACAGAAAAATGCTTTGATCAATAACATTGATCAAAGCGTTTATATCAACTGCCAATAGTGCTCCCGAACCAGCTACAAAAATGCTTTCCAAAAAAAAAAAAAAAGTGAAAAAAAATTAGATTTCTTCTCCCTCCCTGATAGTTAAACATGTTAACTTCATAGAATGAGGAGGAATATCTGCCAGGGATTACCTCAGGAAATGTGAAAAACACTGTGTAAAGCATAACCCAAAACAGGGAAAAATAGATTTAGAATGCTGCATGTCATCAACTGTTGCTAATTTTTGAACCAAATTAAATACTTGTAATGCATAATATATATTAGTAAGTACGTACACTACAGAGTTTAAAATAAAATTTGGCATGCAGAAGTTTTACACCTTGCAACATCAACAATCAACAATTAGATTTTTAACAACACATGATCATTGAGGTTCTTATAGAACTTACCTGCTGAGACTCAGAATTGGATAATAATTTTGATGAGTAACAAAAATCTACTTGTCTACTCTATATTTGACATCGCATCACAGTCTACTTTCACATTAAATTGGAATCTAAACCACCACCGTGTACTACCACTAGCTTTGCACAGTAAACTACTTATTACAAAGAAAAAAGGTGCAAAATTACCTCTGGATGAGCCTAGCCTGGAAAGTGATGAGCGCCGAAAGGATGGATAACCAAAGTAACTAATATCTTCTGAAAACATAGCATCAGCATCAATAATGACACTTGGGTGAGCAGAATGTATGTCAGCATCCAGAAGAGACATAAGATCCTCTATAAGAGGAGACAAGGGTCTTAAGTGAATAATCAGCTACTTAAAACATCAGCTAGAGAGACCATCAACTAAACAAACATAAAAAATAAAAATCCTACCTATTAATTGAATTTCTGCTCTTCAGATTCACCAGTTCCAACTCATGTGCCTCCTACACACCCACATTTACAATCAAGCATTGTGGTCTAGTGCACAAAACTAGGTTCCTTACAAGAACTGCTCTTTGTCACTTATCTAACCACATTTCACAAACAAGTCTTACCCAGAACAATTTTTTTCTGTAACCTGGGAATTCACATTTTAGCCTTTCACTTGGAAGAACAAAGACCTAGAGTAAGGCAGATACAAGCACATAGATGAGCATACACACTCACGCACATGAAACTCTTAAAATGATCTAGAATTAAGGAAGGATGGTGAAAGCTGGCCTTCACAAAGCCACATCTTTGATGTGAAAGACTGTAGCTCCTCCACTGAACGTTTCTTTCAGAGAATTATATGCTTAATTCCCGAACTTTCAGCTCTTGGTACAAATCTTCATTGGTAGCTACATTAAGAACAACAACGGTTATCTGGAAGAATGCATTCGTTTCCATTTTTTAATACCACACAGTTAAAAAAAATACCCAGGAGGATGAAATTATATGATTTTGTGACCACCCGAACTCCTCTTTTAAAAACCCAAATTTCTCTAAGTACTGAATTTCACTGAACTATCAAACCATCTCCTTCTGCTTACTAATCAATAGATACCAACCACACACAAGGCTACTGAAAACGCACGTAATTTAGCAAATTCTGGGAACATTCCCTGACAAGACAACTAAACCAGACTACCATCTTGCTGCTACAGAAGGAACAGTCCTATTTCTCTTCTTCAGCCCTATGGCAAGGCCTCTCCTTGGGCCAAGGTGGGAAATCCAAATCTACAAACAGCCATTTCAGGGCATTAATTTGCCAAACAAACAAACAGCAACGTACAAACAAGAGGGTAACCAGAAACTGAAAAGCTGCCCTATGTCCTCGCTCGCTATGAGAGCTCACTCAACTGTTTCATTTAGTAGCACAGAAGGTATTAGAGACATACACATCCCTGCAAATCACAACACTCATCCTTTTATTTTTCAGAGAGAGTTCAGAAATTTAAGACATAGAAGCCATCAGCTGTCCCCCGCAGAAATGAGTTCACATTAAAACAGTGCTATAAAAATTTGAGCTCTACGGTCTTCCAAACAAGCTGTGAGAGTTTTTTGCAAAAAACAAGTTACCCACTAAAAGCATAGTCTGTGCTGGAAGCACAGAGTTTGGAACTGGGTGGTCCATGCAGTACGTTTTAGAAAGCCATCCTGCTTCCAAAGCCTACTAAAAGAAAAAAGTCTTATTTGGTAAACATGCTCCGTCTTGCCAGAACATTTTAGATGTCCCAGGGTGGTCTTACCCTGCTGCCTATTTTATCCATATTCCAAAAGAACATGGAAGTGGCAGAACACCCCACCCTAAGAGCGTCAACTTGTAGGAACCATAGTTCAGAAGCTGTAAAGACAGCTAATATTCTGTTATATACTTTAATGTTCACCTGCTGCTGTTGTTCCCTCTTCCCACGTTCACCCCTACCACTCATCCCTAGGTAAGTTCCAACCTCCATACAGCCTCACAACTTGTTCTTGTATCCAGGCATAAACTGAAAGAAAATCTCTATCTCTGTTAGAATTGATCAGCACAGAAAATTCAAAATGTACCATATGTCATTTAAGCTGAGCTAAAAATTATCTTCTAAGAAAACAGACACTAACTTGGAACACTAACACACAAACCCCTGGAAGCACTTTAAACATCTTGAGGTTAGCCTTGTTTCTAAACAGGAGAGTTAAAATTCAAACAATCAGATCCAAGAACCAAAACTATGCATTTTTTGGCTACATACGCGTTAATATGAGAGAGGAAATCAAGCCTTTCTTACCCTCTTCTTTCAGCTTCAAATCAAATTTTAATTTTCTTCCAATATTTCTGCAAGAGATTCCCTTTCTTCCATCCTCTATACCAGCAAACAAAGGTGCTAAAACCAGTAGGGATAAGAGCCAAATCCACTCCCCTTCAAACATCACTGGAATTTTTTTAGTTCTGTGAAAACACAGATACTGCAAGGCTAGATCCAGTTTAAGAATCCAGTGGGGGGCAGAGGAAGAAGGGGAAAAAAAAAAAACACCAAACCTTTTCTATGACTGTTTTGTTTTGTTTTTGTTTTTTTTTGCTTTTGAGGAAAATCCCTTAAGATGGTATCATTCATTTCCTGTGTAGTGGCAGACCAGAATCAAACCCCTCAAATACTGATTAAGATGTGAGGATTCTGATCAGTCTATTTAGGTAAGAAGTCATAGGTACTTCCTCAAGTAAATTTGAATGAAAATTGGCATGAAATAGATAGCCAGGGCAGCAGAAATGAAAAAAGGGTGAGGAAAAGACACTTTCAATAAGCACATAAACACTAATTCAAGCACTGAAAACATTTCTATTTTCCAAAAGCTCCGTGGGCAGCGTTAACACTGTTTTTCTATGGATCCATTACTTGAAGGCATTGCCAAGACTGATGTGGACATCAAGCTGAGCTCACATTAGATGTTTTCGCTTAAAGAGGGAATCATGAGGTCTTCCTTATTCTCAGCTGCATATTTTTATGAAACATTGAAAAATACAATGCCTTCAGTATCTCCACTTCTTTCAAACTGGCAAAACTGTGACACTGAAGACAAAAGCATGTATTTTGGTTTCCTAGGAAACGAGACATATGAAGAACTCCAGGACTCATTTCTTAATAAGTTATATTTATTCAAAATATTACTGAACTTGATGTTCATCTTCAAAATCAAGAGGGAAAACAAAAAGCAAACCAAAAAAAGCATACTAACAAAGCCGTAACAAACACACACATAACTGTCCTCCCTAAAGGAAAGCCACTGAACGCCCAGGTTTTAAACTGATCCCTACACTGTGTGCTGGTTCCCATCTCTCCTCGCTGCAAACCAATACAGTAAACACTGCTGACATAAGCCGGTCTCTTCTCTCCTCCAAAAAACTGCATTTTTACTTTGTATTTTGAAACAAGTTCATCTCAGATTCCAAAATTCAAAGCAGTCCGGATACTGCCAAAACTAAGCTTCACCAATTCCACTAGTGAGAACCCAGTCTATGAAGTAGGAGTTACTGAGCAAACATGCACACATCTGAATTGTACAAAACCAGAGGCTGATAAAAGAAAGCCTGGAAGAAGCCTCCAGCAAAATTTGAAATGAGCAGGAAATTTATTCTACACAACTTTGAGTCTTTTCTATGAAAAATTATTTTCCTCTATGCAGCTTCTTCCTTGATTTTTCCTCACGTATTTGTTATTTATCAAATGAAACTACATTCTATTCACCTAACCACCATAAAACAAAGAAACAGGACTAGTCAGAAAAGTCAAACTACGTAAGGCTCTAGAAAATAAAATTCCTGAGAGAATTTCTTTAAAGCAATCTGTACAGAAAAGAGTTCTTCTCTTAAGACATTTTTTATTCTCTTAAGACATTTGGGAAGAATTGCTTCCTTTATAAAAAATAAAAATCAGATGATAACCCTTACAAATACTAACTGAAACTACAGCACAACTGATATATTAATGAAATTCTGATGTATTAAACAAGAACTTATCTTCCAGCCACAGTGAAATTTGTCTCTTTCATTTATTTTAAATCAAGTGTAAGTTTCTCTTTAAAAAATAAAAATAAAAAAAGCACAAATTTCTCTGCCCTGAGAAGTTTGGAGGAGTAACCTAAGGGGCTTAATTTAAGAAAAGAACCAGACATGCAAAAGGGAGAATGTAAAAATTAGCATACTCTTTTTAACTAAAATGCAAGGACTTCCAAAACCCCGAGGCAAAGAGCAGCCTTGTCATTTACTTTTGTTGTGCTTGGAAGGAATAAAACCTATTAAGTATAATTTGACATCATAAAAAGTAAAAGTTCTTTTATCTTTCAGAATCACTTATGGATACATGACTAAAAATAGAACGCACGTAGCAATTATTGGTTATCTACAATTTTTCCTCAATGAACGTAGTTATAGGTCCAGAAGAACATCCAGAGGCAAGACATAAGAAGAATGAAAATTTTATAGAGCAAAAAACTTGAAAATTGGTTCTATGTTGTTCTGAAGGGCAAAACGTTATTTTTTCCCCCTCAGACCTACAGGCAAGGATCCCTAGCCACCAGGTTTTCCTGAAATCTAGCCTGCACAATCACACGATACAAGTGGAGACCGGTAATTCGTACTATTTCATATACCAGCAGTAGAGTCACAACAGCACTGATCACTGCTCAGCTCGACTTCTCCTCGTGTTTTGATCACATTCAGTTACCAAGAGCATTTCTGTACAGCAAAGTTATTCGAGTTCTACTGGCAAAAGTAACTAAGAGACACAGAAAGCACTGCAAGTTCTACAAACTGTGAATTTCATCTTTGCAGACTGGGATTAAGACGTAACAGATTTTATTTCAATTGAAACTTTTATCTCTTTTCCCACAAAAACCGGGAAAAGTTAGCTCAGTTTCTCTGTGGGTAAGAGGGAAAAAATATTCATACTAATCACATAATAATATTCATCTCTAATAGGAAATATTAGTCTGAACAGGTGAGATGCTTCAAAAATTTGGCAACAAACAAAGCTGTTTTCTAGACAGCTACCAAAGACAGTGAAACTCCGCACACCGATTTAACCTATCATCTCAATTACAAGAGACAGTGCAGTGCAGGTGCCTTGAAAATAAAAGCGGCTAGTTACAGGTTGTCAGACGGTCCCATATTAACTGACCTCTGTGATCCCAAGAGGTATTAAGAGAACAGCTAGTGCTGTAAAAAGCTGGTTAGTACAGTCAGAAGGAATATTTACTGTAAATGATTACTAACGGTCATTAGTCTTTTGAAGGCAGGACCTGGTACATTTACAGTAGGAGCTACTGCTTTGAATACATGCAAAGTGTTAAGAGAATTCAATTACACCAATGCATCTAATGCTATGA
The DNA here is from genome assembly GCF_002078875.1 of Numida meleagris. Classification (NCBI taxonomy): domain Eukaryota; kingdom Metazoa; phylum Chordata; class Aves; order Galliformes; family Numididae; genus Numida; species Numida meleagris. Next base: position 127,774,303 of record NC_034410.1, read on the forward strand.
AACTGATCACTAAAATAAAGAGTCAACTTAAGAATTAAAGAAGCTTGACAGAGCTGCAGCTTTGCCGCAGAACAAAAAACCCTTTGTCTAATCGCATGATGGACAAGATATTGATGAAGGAAGCCCATGAACCTTCCTGGTGAACCAGATGAGCAGAAAAAAAATAGCTATTACAAAAATAGCAAATGTCATTCTGACACACACAGAAGGAGAACTAATATGTAGCCAGAGTTCAGATGTGTTCTTATCATGCAGTGCACCTAGTATAAACATCAGATTTGGCTGCAGTTTTCAGATGTTTACTTGGCAGAAGAGTAGGATTACCTTATTTAGCCAATGAAAAGACTCAAAGTCTTTCCTAAAAAAACAATTGCATGGGGCAGACAGCGTTTCAAGAATAGCTGGACTTCAATTATAGCATTAAATCTGTATTGCCAAATACTACAGTATTTATGAGAGGTACTTGAGATGACAAATAAATTCCCAGTCTAACTGTAACAACTGTAAACCATTCTGCCCTCACTTAACCACTGCGCCTTAAAAATACGTGTTAGTAGTAAAAATAACATGCAGGTGGACTGGAAAGTTTTAGAATTAGCTTTTACAAGCAAGCCACATAGCAGTCTCAGTATCTCATTGAGCAGCAAAATACAGATGTAAGTAACGCTCGTGTTACAAAGCTAGGGTTCTTAAAAAGATAAATCACTTTCATGCCACCCACTGAATCAACAGTTATTCTTCAACGACTAATCTAATCCCTCAAAACACCCCACTGCATCTTTTGTTTCGTGCATCTTTACACTTTTCTCCTGAAAGAACAGTCTTCATTGCATACCTTGCACAGCACAGAGCACGCTGTGAGCGTTCAAATACAGAAAAATAAGAACATACTGACGTTTTCTTATCAAAAGTTACAGGATACAAACCTCCAGGAAGGTATGATTCACTTGCTGTGTCATCCCCATCATCTCCATCTTCATCATCACGACTCAACAAATTATTTACAGCAAGGTTTACATCAAGATTTGTTCGCTGGAGTTCCCGGATGATAATACTTCTGGACTTCCCTTGTAAAACAACTTGTGCCTGTAAATGCAGAGTATAATTGATTACTAACCACGGTCAGCTCATCTTTCCTAAGATAAGAATGCTTAACTCTAAAGGAAGTCTAACAAAACCCAAGAGAGTCTCAGAAGTCAGACTATACATACACGTTAAGGCTCACTTTTTTTCTCAGCATCTTGTACCAGATATTTAACTTTCTCTCAGACTCCAGCCTTGGTGCTGAATTTCCTTATGGGTCACCTTAGAATCTACTTACTGAAATACTTAATGTGGTAAGCAAGAAATAACACTGAAACCATCCCTTTCTGAGAATTTCCTGGATATTTCTATAGAAGTGTTAAAGTACATCCATCAGCAGACTTCTGCAATCAATTGTTTTCCAAAACTACACTTCAATCCCAGTCTTTTTGACACTGGATCTTCTTTCCAGTGTCCTCCAACACATGGCCACCTCCTCTGTTTTTTCATCATTCTGTTTCTAAATGCTCACCTTCAGCAGTTTCTGCATCATTTGAGTTTATACTAGAAAAGCATAAATACAAAAGAAACCTTCCAAATATTAACCAGAAGCATTCTGGTTCCTTCCACAAACTTTAGGCCCCAGAGCTCTGACTACCCATAACTGAATACCAGAGAAGACAGAATTCTGGAAGTTTACAAGCAGTGTGAAGGTGATTAAGAAACCACTACTGAACGTTCTCATAATCCTGTAAAAATGAGGCACCAAATAAAATGGTCTGGTAATAGGAATAGAAAAGAAAGAAAAAAAAGAAAAACAAAACAAAATTTAACAGGATACAAAGGTAAACTTTGTCGTAACACTCAATGCCAGAAGTTATTTACAGATTTTTGGGATATAGTAGAATGTATGTTTCACAGACCAGCTCTGGAGCTCTTTCCCACTGGTTTGTTTCAGACATTTTTGTTTGAAAGACAGACAAAGTATGCTATTTAAAAAATAAAACATACCAAGAAAAAAAGAGAAAGATGATAGGAATGGAAGCAATGCTAAGACTTCACTGACAAGCCACATATTAAAATACAGAATAGGGCAGTTTTTCTCTTTTATGTAAGGTATCAAATACATCCATAAACACTCAAAGAAAAAACTGGATATGAACAATGTAGGCAAAACAAAAAGTACAGCTTAAAGAAATATCTGGAGGTCACGTAGCTTCCTGAAAGCAGGGCTAAGTTCAGGGTAACTAACATGCCCAGTATCTTGTCACTGTGAAGACAGAAGCTCCAGCTTTTATTAGGTTTGCAATTAAAGAAGAGACAGGAAGCCCATCTGCCACAAGTGTGTCTGCAGATACTAAGCCTGCTGGCTCCTATCTTGTGCCAGCCATGCTACAGGCCACACAAAGCATGCGAGCAGATTATCTTTGGCCTAGCAACTTAGCATCTGTATTCTAAATGTAGTAGACGAGCAACTCGTCTTAATTTAAGAATTTAAATGCATTTACCAGTCCTGTATTTTGAACGTATTTTGTTGAAGCATGGAGAAAAACTGTTTCAAACTAATGAGTCACATAAAATCCAACAGCTTATCCAGGTTTTAGAGCATTAACAGGTAAAAGCAGAACAATTTACACTAGAAAATAATCAGTTCAGTTTACTAAATAATTAAGTGCAGGTTTTAATGAAGAAAAATTATTTATGAGATTAAATGTGTTTTTCATTTAAATCTAAAATGGATCACTCCTTTATTAAAAAAAGTCAACCAGCCCCCTTTCCTTACACTCCCTTCAAGAAACAATGTTGCTATCTACATGCCTGATATGATTCTCAAACATTTGACTTCTTCAAATGAAGAACACGTGACATTCCTCATCAAGACTAAACAGACTATGCATATACCTTGTCTTAGTGGAAGTTTGGGAAATAAAAATGCAAGCATCCAAAAAAAAAAAAATAGAATTCTGTTACTCATACTATACATTTCAGAATAAAAACAATTCAACTAGAGAAATTCAATCTTTTCAATTATATACCATTACTCCTTGGAGAAAGCAAGTACTCTGAAAACACTTTCCTGCTCAAGTTCTTGAAAACAAGCTCAGGTACCTGTGAAATGAGTTCCTCTGGAATGACTGATGCTGGAATCACTGGCTGTGGCTGACTCCCCAGCAGTCCAGATCCTCTGTCGCGCCCTGTGCGTATAACTCTGGTCTGCCTTCGAGAATCGCGAGCTCCAGCAGATGATCTCCCAGAAGATCCTCCTCCACTTCCACCAACCCCTGAACTCCAGCGACTCCTAGAAGGATTTAGATATATTTATTTTTATAGCAACATTTCAAGAAACACGGCATAAGTTTTATTGTTAATAGCTTGTAGACTGTCTGAAAAATACAGGAGATCAACTTCACAAGCAGATGCTATTGAAGTCTCTCTCAAAACTAGTAAGAGCACCACATTATTTGATAAAGTTCTGAATCAAACAAGAAATACAAAACCTCCGATTGGAAGTTGCATTTTTTCCTACTCATATAGTTTTGTGAATGTTGACACAGATGCCCAGATCAATTCCCTGAGTTTCTAGAGGCAACAATTTCAGAAGCATAATGGCTAACACTCAGCTGTTAACTTTTTACTATAAAAACACACAAGCAATGCCTCAAGGTCAGTGGATTATTTGACATAATGTCTCTATACTCCTGTGGCTCTTTAAAATTTCTGGGACTTGATCCACATTAAGAAATTACCTTAGATTACACTGAAAAAGATCAAGTAACAGTCCTGACTGCAAGACAAATCTGACACCAGACAGTTCTTTGATTCACATAGGTTTTGAAGAGATGCTCTGCTTTGGACTTATTGCTACTGAAGAAATCAGCATCAACTCTACAGCAAAGGATGTGTAAACTGACTGAACAAGCAGCTTTTTCATTTTAATAAGTCAATATTAACACAAGAGAATAAAAAGCAGTTATTTGTGGAAACAGACAACTCGCTATCATTACAACTTTCAACTACTCTTAACACCACAGAACTGAGTCAAATAAATCTGCTCTGGAAGTAAGACTAGACACCTCGTTGTCCTGAAAAGCTAAAGAGACTCTGGTTTGTCTTCCCAGTTATTGCGCATACCAACTGTAAAGGCTATTGCATATGGTATTACTGTTATCTAAAAAAAAATAATTTTAAAAGATCTAGCATAGCAAATCTAGCAAAAGAGAACCATTCTCTGAAACAATATCTAAAAGTCACATTAAAAGTATATCACCTGTAGAGGTAAAAGCTAGTTAAATAAAAATAATTGCCTTCATTTTGTAGTTTAGTTAATTACTAACATCCTTCTCTTTTCTTCTGACAAGACCATAAAGTTAAGAGTAACTCAAGCATCTGCCTAAGGTGAGTCCTTTTCACAGACAACTACATCTTCAGGATTCTAGTCAGCAAACACACAGACAACAGCTCAATACAAGACAATAAGCAATACAACGATGGCATCAGCTAAAGTCTTATGAGTTAGAAAAAGGGCTCACAGAAATATACTACTGGGGGGAAAAAAAAAGACATTTTATTTAAAGTAAGCTAGTTATTTTGCTTCTGCAGGCAAGTAAAAGGGCTGAGGGACGAAAGATTCCAATTCAACACTTGGCAGGGAAGATATGGGTTTAAGAAAAGCTTATGTACTAGATGTTAATACTTGATTACAGATGCATCTCTCTACCTCAGTTAGACAGTACATATACATATATATACAAAATGACTCAAATATTCCAAGTGTGTCCTCCTTGACAACTAAGAGGCATCAGAAAACTGTTTTCTTTAAAAATCACACCATACCAGCTGTGTACTGTACTAGCTCAAGTTAGATCAGGTCTGGGGACACCCACTGACTCAGCACATCACCATTTTCAGGTATTAATTTTAGTTTAACTAAAAAATAATTAAAATGTGGTTGAAACTTGTTCTTTAAAAAAAGTGACACGAGACAGGCTTAATTCCTTGAATTCTTTACAGTGTTTAATACACATGCTCCTTTATATAACCCTTGGCACAAAAACATCTTCATAAAATTCACCTCCCTTTAGTTTGCAAAGCCTTCCCCCCCCCCCCCCCCCCCCATCTGGACACTTTTCAAGTAAACTTACATTCACCCGACATACTCCAAATCCCTCGTTATACACCCTTCTTTAGCTTAACAGGTCTGTGCTCTCAAACAGTAAAGGAAGAAAAAAACCATAAGGACATGATTCTGGCCGAAGCTCTCTAAACCTGAACAGATCATTGATGTTGAACTTCCTCTTCTCACATCTCTCCACTGCCCACTAGAATGACAGCCATCTTCCAAATCCCATGATCTAATCTAAGGACTCCACCATTTTCATGTTTTCAGATTCGGTTTATTATGACAAGCACTCTCATTTAACAGAGCAGTTATGGTATCCACTGTTATTCTGAGTTTGGCGAGTTCTAAAGCATGCGCAGGAAGAAATTAGCAACTCTTCAAGCTAGGTCTCCTAAGTACATAGCTTCAAATAATTTTAATGGTTATGGTCAAGTAAAAATAAATTCAGCACATTCCTGATCTGAGGAAAAACATCTTACACTTTCAACAGCAGGTTTTTAAACGCGACAGAACCAATATGCCTTCAAAGTTTGACAAATCTAGATTCAGATGCATGAAAGTTTCACAGGAAGCTGGAGTATGGGGTATCTTTCATGAAACTAATCCTCCAGCAAAATTAGCTTCTGTGGTAACAAATTCACACTGAGGGAAAAGCAGAAGTTCTTCTCCTCCTTTAACAAGACGTTCACATGCAGAAAGTACATTTTCTAAAAGCAAGTCTCTTTATTATGGTTAGTTACCTTAGAAAAGCACATTCAACTTCTAAAAGCATACAACTAAGAATTCACTGTGATTATGTGCAGAAGATACATTTAAATTGCTACATGGAGGGACACCATCAATTTTAAAGCAAAGGATCAAAAAGCTGAGCCTGTAGAGTTGATTCAGTACATAGTAGAATTTTAAAGGCGCTAAGTGATAACCTTTTAAAATGTTTCCTTCCTTTTAATATGCGTAAAAAGCCCAACAAACAAAAAGCAGTTTATTACTCAGGGCAGGAGTAAGGGAAGGCACAATAAAACTGAGTAAACGAGCCCAGAAATATACAGAATGATGACTCTTCCTGCATTCCTTTTACTTTACACTACTGTCCTATTAGATAGCTTAAATTGATAGCGTCCCTCTAAAATAACTGTATTTCACAATGAACTAACCCAAAAAAACATTCAGAAGACAACACAGCCAAAACAAAGTTACTCTCCACACATACACAAAGAATGCTCCATATCCTAAGTACTGAAGGGTCACTTGCATATCTGTCATTTTAACCAATAATGTTTATTATACCCTATCTACACAACTGCTGTATAATTAATTATACGTTCCCTTACACAAACTGCATACAATTTATATATGTGTATACACATATACTCAAATATGGAACAAACAGATTGCAGCCTCAATCCTATCAAAACTTACCCAAGGGTGTTGCCTGCCAGTCTGCCCAGAGTTTCAGAACCAGACAGAAACCATGGGGAGTCACTAGTCCTGCCTGGCCTGGATGTCCTTCCTGCCCCTGAGCCACTGCTCAACTTTGAACTGAAAGTAAAAGATGGTAAATCAGTCACAAAACAATCCCAAATGGGTTAAGAACAAAACCTGGAATCCCAGGTCTAAATTCTCAGGGACTTAGTCTGGTAACATACCAGCTTAAGCAACACCCTTGGGGAATATTCCAAACTAATCTAACTGTATATTAAGAGGTAAACTGAAGAAAGAAAATGGAAAGCATGTCTGTAGATTGTATGTACACCAGCAATCCGTAACAGCACAGTTGCAAATACACATTAAGCTAATTAGTGATTTGAGATAGCCACTGTGCTTTCAGTTAGAACAGGCAATTATAATTTGCACATATATGCTATCTGTAGACCTGAGCCTGAGTTTGCTCCTTCAAGATTAATAAGCATTTTACATCCAAATAGTAACTGTTACATAGTCCTGTTAAGGAGGACTTACCTGGAACTGAAAGTAGCGGATCTAGAAAGTAAGCCTTTCCAGACGGGACCACTTCCAGAGTGGATTCTACATTGGGCTTAACACTTTAAAACAATTTCTTTCATGACTATTTTTTTTGGTGGGGCATGTTTCTTTAATTTATAGACATCCTGTCTCACTTGTGTTTTAGAGCCAAATCTAGTGTTTACTCCTACACCAGTTTGTCAAGCTAGGCTGTTTGGCTGCATCACCATAACCACTATGTATCTACTCAAAGTACCCATTCCAAAGGCAAACAAATACCAAACCAAAAAAGCAGTCAAGCTGCTTATCCACTTCAAAGAAACATTTAATAGAAAGAAAAGTGTTTCTTACCCATCGCTATTATCAGGTTTACCCAATTCCAATCTGTCTGGCTGAACTGAAAAACCAATCCTGCAGACTCTACCATCCTATATTTAAAAACAAGAAAATCAAGTGTCCAAAATTGAAATGCAAGACAGAGTTATGGGGAAAAAAAAAATGCAAGCAAAAACAAGTCTTCAGTTGCTGAAGAATGTTTATCAATTTGATGTTAGAAGAATTAGTTTTAACCGTATGATATCAAATTTGTTATCTGAACAGATTGAGTCATTTACCTCAAGAAGAAATGCAGCATGATTTGGTCCCACCACACACTGTTTAATAGTAGCCTGTTCCAATACATTCAAAGGGGGGTGGCTGAAAACAAAAAGTGAGCATGTATAATATTTTTAAACTTTCGAAGCCTGGAAAAAAAAAACAACAACAAAACAAACACAAGAAAAAAAAGCAAACAACAAACAAACAAATGGCATTTGGAAGGAACAATGTGCAGCCATGGTCACTGATAAAAACATTCAAGAATGACTAAACACGTAGATCGGCTGAAGCAACTTGATGCGTTTCCAGTCATTAAGCACAGAAAATGAAGAATAAAACTTTAAAAGATGACAGATTTTTCACTTAATTTGATCATTAACAAACGGTAAGCACCATACTTCAAGAGTCATTTAATAAAGTGGGTATTTAATAATTCAGTACATCTTAACTGAAAATCTAACATTTTCACCTTAATACAAGAATTCTCTTACATAACGCATGTCTGAACTTCAATACTAGTACTGAAGCTTTAAGGCTACAGGTATAATGCAGTCTTAATTCTTGTTGGAAATATCATACTTCCCTAAATTACTTACACCACCATGTAATACACCTTACCTGTTTAAATTATATTTGTTCAGCTTCTCTGATACTTCCCTTAACCTGAAAAAAAAAGAAAAAAAAAAGAAATGAAGACATTAGATGTTGTTTGAGAAATATCCTCTATTGTACATAACACCCACTTAACTGGCACAATTACAACGCGACTTTGTTTAGTTGGCAGGGATACTTCAACAATATTACACGCTGATTAAACAGAACATCTAAATCCCAAATTTAACTATTAACAAACTGTTGAACAGCAAACAAATCTGATGACATTATAGCAGGGGACAGTGAAAGTACATTATTGGAATCCACTTACTACCAGATGCAGCGAAGCTTAATATAAATGCTACTCAGTGCTGGGAGTCTACATCAGAAATGACAGTGTTTTGTTTCAAATTAAGTTTTCTATCTTCTACCTGTTACCTTGCCCCAAAATCCATATTCTCCTGCATTTCAGTGTCTTTTGCAAGTCACTACCAGGAAGGTGTCTTGTTACAGCATTTACAACTTCACACACAAGCAGAGGAAGCAACAGGCACTATCTCTAGATACGAGTAGAAAAAATAACACTGAAAAATTCATCATCTTATACGGGATTACCTAAAGTATCACATTTACTAAAAGGGAAACTGTTTCCAAAACAAACTGCAAGTCACTTTTATGGTACCTCACCGAAGTGAAAGATAAGAACCCAAAAAGTTGGTCAATCCACAGACCACTTCTGCTTAGCCAGTAGAGCCACCCGAAATAGAAGGAGGAGGGTGCAAAGAAACAACGTGTCTGGTAGAGAAACAAAATAATTTACGCTGATAAAGATAGCTTTACACCCAACACAAGCGCAAAATAGAAGCACCCCAGTGAAAAGGGAGCAGGGAGGAGGCAAACACATTGGCAGCCAAGCTGCTGTTCTGTAAGGGGGCACTGGCAGCATCCCAATCACCAGCCACAGCTCCTTCACACATACAAGGTAAGATTCCGTGGAGGCCATGCCCAAAAGGTGAAGACTGAACATGAACTTCATATGCCATCTGTGTAGAAGGTACTCCACGCAAGTGATGAATTACTGTGGGATACTGAATGAAATCCCAAAGATGAACGGCACATAGTCCACAACACACTATAAAGTCCTATAAACAAGCAGGGATCTGCTGCGTAACGTCTGGCTAGGTAAACAACCTTGAGGCTTCATGTCTTAAGCATATCACCGGGGGCTTCCAAGGAACGCTGACCAGGTTTCCATTAGCATTCCTCCTCCTGGCGAGCAGGAGTGGGAAAACCACCTTTAAGTTCACAGCACCGCCTGAAGAAAAGCTGGCAGCACATGAAGCAACGCTTCACTGGGAACAATGAACAGTCTACCCGCAATATCTAGCTCCTGTATCTGAGCTTTATGTCATGACTATAGAAAGAGATTTATCCAATTTGCAAAAAAGCATCCTTTTTTAACTTTTTTTTAAACAAGTGATAGGGAAAACACTCAGCAAGGTAAAAGTTGCGTGCTCTATGAGACTGTCAGTAACGCCAATCTGAAGAGTAGGTCTACCTGCAACAAGTCAAGATCAAAAGAGAGCTAACGGGACTCAAAGAGGCTGCTGACAACACCTATGGTGAGAGAGCAGAGGAGGTTATAAGCTACAATACTGAAAGTATTACACTTGCACAAACCTTCCCATCTGTTGTGCAGCTGCTGTTAGCAGACTTGAAGAACCACAAGGACTTGAATTTCATATAGAACATCACTAAGTTCAAAAACTAAAAATTAAAAAGTGCCGACCGAACAAAAAGCCAGAGGGAGTTCAGTGCTCTGCCCTGAGCTGCCACCAGGGTCCGTGCCAACTGCGATCACAGAACTAAGCCCGCTGAAAGGTAAGCATAAAACCACCACGCTCAGACGTTCTGTGCAGAGGACGTGTTTGAGCAAATAAAAATTCTAAAACATTTCACAAAAAACTGTTTCCCGCAGCAATCCATTACTCTGCTTGCAGAGAGCTGCTGGGTACTGTGCTACAGACCCTGCGCAGGACAATCGCTAAGCGCAGCTTTGAGATCAGGTTAACTGTAACAATGAGATTCCATCATCTCCACCGATGGTGCCCTGAAAGCAGAAAGACAGGCAGAGATGATTTAATCAATTCCTGCATTAAGGAACGCCAACACTGAGACCTTTTATTCAATCTTTCTTATCTCTCACCTCCAATATGAACGTCCAGAGAGGTTAAGCCTTAAAAAGAAAAATCTTATTAAAGGCAGTTAAGCCATTTCAAAGGATAAAGATGGAAGCACCACGTGTTTGGCTCACAAGCAGATTTTTGGTGAAACACACTAGACAAAAATGTCAGTGTTGATGGCTTCTGTGTTAAGATGCACATTCTTTAAATAGTCCAGCCAAAATTTATGCAAAATCAGTTGTGAAGAAAGACAAGCAGTCAGTCTGCCCGAGACAAACTGGGATTTCCTTTATTTCAGTTTTAGCAGCTACAACCTCTAGCTTCTCCAAACCGAGCAGAAGAGAAAGGAACAACACTCACACCAAGCAACAGCAAAGGCTCCAGGTCAGGACCACAGGAGCTCGGCCTTCACAGGTGGCACTTTATGCACCAGAAGTTGTTATTTTTCCTCAAAACACACTTATCTTTTCAGGGAAATTTATCTGAGGAGCCTTCCAACTGTGCCACCTCACTACAAAAAAAAAAAAATCAAGTAATTGAGTAAACTCAATTCATACTACTGTGTACTGTACTGAAGTTCTTGCATAAACTTTAAAGCAATTTTAATTGATTTAAGCAAGTGCTGAAATTCATGTAAGTTAAATTTTGTTTCATAACTTTCATCCAATTGGTAAGAAGAGAAGTTTTCCTCATTAAAGTAGGCAAGCTGGCCTAAGATTTTATTTAACATAGACTTTCATTGTACATGTTCACCACACTCAGCTTCCAAAAGGCATCCCTTGCTGGTCATCCCTGGGGAACAGCCATCTTTCAAGATGCCAGGCTCAGCTCACTGACCAACAAACCAACCAGAGGACATGAGCAGAACTACCTGACCGCTCCAAGGTTTTTCACTTGTTCCATGTATGTATGCCCATCTTTCTCTCCAAGCCACGTGTTAGGAAACTAGTATTAAAAAAAGGCAAGAAAAACATTTTTGACACTCACTAGACATGTGCAAGACCTTCACCTGGCAAGTATCATGAAAGCATGAAGCACTGTAAATAGGAATCTCACCCAATAGCTGTAGCAAGAATTGCATCATTTTCTCTTCAAAAACTTACTCACCATTGAATAGCAACTAAACACTTTTACAGGTGCTAATATCTGACATGCTGCAGCTTTAGGCTAATAAGACTACATTAAAACAATTTCTACCATCTCCAAGACGAAATTCTTTACTGCAGTAAAAGAAGCAACTTTTCACTTTTCTCTGTATCATTAGCCTAAATTTGTAAGTGTCAGCTGGATATTTAAAGAACACACAGTAAAGCTCACGGAAGTGAAACAACCCAAACATGGGATTTAAATACATAGAAGTAAGCTAAGATGTTCACATACCGCACATCTCCAGAAAGAAGAAAGCCCTTCTGCACTCTGCAAGGAACACTGCGGAGTCCCAGGCACAGTATCAAAGGATTCTCGTTTTTTTCCTGAAGTTGTTCCTTTGCAGCATTACACTGTAGGTGAAATCCCTCCAAAGCAAACCCAGCTTTCTGAGGTGCACAGCTCATCACAACACTCCTTCTGCAGTGTCAAAAAGCAGACTCTTTCTTCTCCACCCATACTGCAGGCACAGCACTCTAGGTGCTTCCCCTCAGAGCAGCTAGCATTTTGGCTCCTCTACAAGAGCTCGTGAAGCAGCACAGCAAGTACCTCCTCCTCCTTCACATCTGGCCTACAGCCATCCTATTTTAGGTCACAGCTTCACCCGATACAGCTGCAGTGCCACAAGAGAACCAGGCAGCGCACTGGCTACCCCAGCAAACCCTCTCGATCCCCCACACCCAATCATCCAGGGAGGGCAATCCCCAACACATGATCTGTCCCCACAACATGGTTCACATCACTGGAATGCTTTATTAAGGACCTTTAAATCCCTGCTGTAGAGACAGTTAGAGTTCGCCAAAGTCAGCAAATTGCGTCAATGTCTTTTGGTGGCAGGGAGGGCTGCAGTTAGTGATGCCTTAAGTGAGCTCAAAGCTGAACAGAAAGATCTTCATATCTTCACTGAAGGTCAGACAACACCTCTGTTCTCTGAAGAGTTGAAAAAAAACATGAAAAAATCATAAATTCTTTTATTTTCTCATTTTTCTCCTTTTTTGAACTTCTTGGTATTTACCAGAAAGAAAAAGATGTAGCTCTGATCATTTTCACAGTTGGTAGAGAACATCAAATCTTCACTTTATAAAGGAAAGAATAAACACAGAGATGTTTAAGGAAACAAAATCTTGCAAGATGAAGAGAAATTCGATTGATCCCACCTTCACCAAAGGAAGCACCAGAAACCTGCAACTTCCAGCGACAACAGAGTAAGGCCTACAGTTCTCATCAAACCACTTTCACATCGGTAACTATTTCTTTTCCAGTTAAAGTTTTGGTAAAAAAAAATAGCGTAGAACAAATACTTCTATATATTAGGTCAGTGTCAGACTCCACAGAGGAAAATACATAATGAAATGAGAACTTTTAGTAGCATTCAGAGGCCCCAGTCAAGATCCACCTCACTGCAGAGATGATGGCAAACACGATGCAGACAGCAATACCACTAAGTCCTGCACACAGAGCGCTGAAGCTTCCTTGTGAGCTGTTTTCCAGTGAACAGGAAAACTACAGCTGTATGACTATCACAGCCCTGGATCACTCATGATATTCCCAAATGCCTACAGCGATGGTTGGAGCAGGAAAAATAAAAAAAAAAAGAAAACAAAACCAAGAAAAAACAATCAAACAGAAAGCATGCTCCTTTGTACTTCCCCCACTCTGCTTTCCTAAAGACACAAATTTCTCAAAACGCTGAGAGCCTCCAGCAGCCGTCATGCTATCATCTGCTGAGTTACACTACTGCTGCCACAAACTCAGTTGGCAGACCTCGCGGCTGGCAATAAACCAACACTGATAGTTGGTAGTTCCAACATAGTCAACTTCCAAAATAGTGTTAATCATCTGAATGTTTTTGGCTTTTATTCCACGTTCATTATGAAAACCTTATAATATAAAGTTAAATATCAGAAACGCAGGGGATCAAGGCTATTTTGGAGCATCTTTTCTGGCAACAGGTAGTAACTGGCTTACTGAAAAAAAGCTACTCAAGTTTCATCTCCTTTTGGATATACACAATTTGAGGAGTCTCCAAGAGACACCTTATGGTATAACATCAACAGACTTGGGATTACAAAAATAGCCAGTGAGCACGTCCGCACTGCACAGAAGAGGCAAGCTCCATACCTTCGTATGGGTACAACTTCTCTGTCAAACGTACCAAAGATTTCTAAATCAAAACCAAACAGTTCTTTTTGCCCTGGAAGGGAACAGTAAGAGTGAAGCAAGCAGTACTGGATGAATGCTGACAGACAAACTTTTAAAACATAGAGTTAATTGTCAAAACAGTACTAAAATAACACTAGGCCAGAAAGATAAAGAACTTATGACGTGAAAGGTGAAAAACTGTTGCTATATTGGACTAATTAGTGCTGTGACCATCTTCATTTAAATTGACAAGCTTACAACATTGCTCCAAAAAACATGTATATCTTGAAAATTATATTTTCATGCTTAATTCAATACTTTTTTCCTCCAATTTTTTATTTCCCACTTTAAAATCCCCTAGCCCCTGTAACTAGGCCTTGGCCCCATGTTCTCCGGGGCACACAAATGCCCACTAGCTGCAGTCTTCTATGTGAAAGCGTTAATCAAAGCCAAGCCCATACAGGAGTTTGTTGAATTCAAGTGTAAAAAAAAAAAAAACAAAAAAAACCAACGACTGAAAAGCAATTGAAAAGCACACGTGGTTTTTCTATCTGATTTTCTTTTGCTTAAAGTGGCTGTTAAGTTGATGCAGGGAAAGACAGAATTTTTTATATAGAATATCTTGTAAAATTAGCTACCATGACTGCAGACAGCGTAATCACCACTACAGAAGGTACTTGGAAGCCCCCTCCCTATTTTCAAACACATCCTATGTTCTATTTCATTTAATTCAAGAACAACTAACCATGCCATTAAGAATAACAGCACAGTTAGAGCACACTGCAAAGCTTGCTGCGCTCCAGTACGTCTTCAGTTGTTTTATTCAAGCATTAAGTAACTTCTTACATAACTGTTTGGTACACAATTATACTTACCTACTCAAACTTTAGAAAGTTTAAGAAAAAAGGTATTACGCACATTAATTAAACCTATGTGGCTTAATTATATATTTATGACATATCTCCTTTGAGACTCCACAAAGGATACCTCTGCAAGAAGTAATAAACACACTTACTATATCAAAATTGCCTTAGAAGTGTGCAATTGATTACAGATTCTAACCTTTACAAAAAATTAGAACGTGGACATTGACTGATACCTTAGATGTCTCAGAATTAAAGTTGTTTTCTGACAGCTCTAACATAAACTGCCATCCCTACAATACAGCTATCAAGACGTCATCCCATTAATCCTTATTTATTCATTGGCAGAATCAACAAAAAAGCCCAAACCGCACTGATAATTTGGGAAGGGAAAAAAAAAAAAAAAAAAGAGGCTGTGTTTGCGTCCCAACTGCTATTTTACTGAATTCCTCGTGACTGGTCACAACTACTCTCATCCCAGATCACATTCACAGTGCAGTTTCACATTACAGTAGCCAAAATAAACTTGCTGCTTTCAAAATGGAAGGAACTCGATCCTGTTTCCTCTTCCCCTGCTCTTCACTCCCATTCTCCCTCTTGCAGCACTGTCCAAAACCCTCCCTTGTTTAGTCCATCTACCCTGAGGGATACTCACTCAGGAGTTATACCCACCAATCCACAAAACTGTGCTTACTGCACAGTTTACTAAGTCAGTTTACTGTGGGATCAGACACGCAGCTGATGGAAGGTGAGAGGTGAGAACAAACAAACCGTTCCCCTTCCATGAGAGCAGTTAATTTCATTTACACGTTCTCATCAAAGTTTCAGCAAGAACATTCACGGCCAATCGCACGTGCACTCAAAGGAAACAGCTTTTGGGGCACAGAGCAAATTACAGCCAGAAAAGGACCCTGACAAAGCAAAGTCCAAACAGGCACAGATAGTCTATGCGTAAGTAACCTTATACAATCAGCTGGGTATCAAAGGATGCTCACAGGTAAACTGTGAGCAGCTAGTGAGAAATTTGCCTTGGAAGTTATAAAGTATACATATATGCAATTTATTTAAGCTGTTTAAACAACAGAAGTTGCATTAGTCTCAGTGTGGAATAAACCACATTCTTATTTACCAACTAAATTAGAATGAGGCTGCCCAAAGATAAAAGTCAGACTTCTTATTCAGATCTACTCAGAAAAAGAAAAAAAAAATGCCTCACATAAGTAAAGAAAGAACATGCAGACAGAATTTCCACTGAAACTACTTTGGTTCATAGATGAAGATGCTCAAGTTCCCAAATTATTATCCTCAAGAAACAATACTGAAATAAATAGATCAAACCTTAATGACCTGCTTCCTAATGTATGAACCACACTGATGTTACAAACCTGAAGTCCAAACACAAACCTAATAATGGTACAAACCTAAAGTCCAAGTATAAACCTAATAATAACACCATGACAGCCCTGCCATTCCCTCACTCCAGTCTAGAAGTTAATTCAAATTAGTCAGCACATCCCTGGTCACCAAAGGCTCACGAAGCAGTTGTAACTCATGGAATTCAAGTGCCACGTTAGCAATGTTTCCCCACAAACAAACTCACCTATTTCTGTTTGAAGCAAGCTAATTTCGCTTGTGCTACATTAGATTAGGAAGCAGTTTAAAGCACACCAAAATAAACCACTGCCTGGAGCTCAAGTATTCACAGAAGGCTGTAGTACTGCACCCCCTCTTCTCCCAAGCAGGAGGTGTCCCGGTAGGCCCGAGGACATGGAAGACGGAGCTCTGCACTACAGACATGTGGAGCATTCCCCCTCCTGCAGGCGTCTGGGGCCAGGACACAGCTCCTCGTCCCCGCTGGTTCCCCACACAGAGTGACACCACACCCTGCCCCAGCTCCTTCCAGCAACATCTGCTTGGGATTGTTAACCGATTTGCTCATCGGTATACACAGAGGGGGTAAGAAAGTCTGCTGGAGCAGCAGCCCACAGATCCACTCTTCACTAGCCCGCTACTTTGAAATGATGCTTTTGGGTACCCAAGCAAGGAGATACACAGGCACAGACTGAAAGAATATCTCTTGCCAGGTACTTTTTCCACAGAAGCTGATTATCAGAGGGCATAAACAACATGGACTATGTAAATTTAGAATGCGACTTCATTTCTCAGTTTAATTTAGGCCCTCACAGCCTAAATTAAGTAACGTTCAAATAACAGAGAAAGGCACTGAATGTATTAAAGGAGAACAAACTCACTTAAAAGCGAGAGACTCCTTTCTTCCCCCAAAGCTGACTGTGCATAAATACCCACAGAAGCCCAGAATGAGCTTTCTCAGTCCCATTACTTACTTCAAAGAGCTTACTGTGAGAAAACGTACTACACACCACTCACCTTACATTCTGAACACTCTGTTTAAATTCATTCGGTCTCATCTTCACAGGGGAGAAAAAAAGCCCATTAACCATGTGTCAATAACCACTTCAGAAATGGCACCTTACCCTCTTCTCAATGCTGTAACTTGAATAGCTTAGCCGGTGAGAATTTTCTTATAATAAAGTAAAAGCAAGGGCAAGGCCTTAAGACAAATCCTGTCCTCAACAGGAGTTCATGTACAGAAAGCCACAAAGCCTAATGCAAGGTGAAAGACTCCCCTTTCCACACAGTAGCGAGTTCGGCTGCTCCTGTGAGGTTTCGTAACAGCCAAGAAATTGTTATTTGTCATCATTACACCCATTTCCTACCCTAACATAAAATTAAAAAAAAAAAACCAACACAAAAAAACACCAACGAACATTTGCTATCTATCCATTTGCGCGCCAGGCTTCCTTTACAAAGCACAAAGTCCTCAACTGTGAAACACACATGGAACAGGTGGATAACCAATAAATATACTTAACTCGCACTGCAACAGAAGCTGGGCATCTCTTTTTCAAAGGTTAAAGTAATTATTGACGTCCCAAATACTTTATGGAGTTGTTTCTTAAACTGCAGGTCATACTGATTTTTCCCGCATTGAACTTTTCATATTCAGTTCAAATAGAATACATTGCTGGGGGGAGGAGGGAAAAATCCCCAGTCACCCATCCTTCCAGATAAACTTACCTTAAAAACCTTAACTACTTCATCCAAAAGCCAAGTGCAGCCTGTTACTCATTTCAAACAAATGAATCCTAATACAGCTTCAGAAGCAAATGTAACAGTGTACTCTGTGGGTCTCCGTCAGCGCAGCTAGCTTCTGGACATCCAAATGAGCACCACGAACAAGCAAACGTTGCTGGAAGTAGAGAGGTCTAATGACGGCCATCAAGGCACAACGCTAACCTTTTCCAAAAACGCTAGTTAAGGAGTACTGTCCCATTACACCTGTGCAATCAGGAGTCTTCCAAATTATTGGGTTCTACGCTTACTTTCCCACTGCATGGCATTTCACTGTCCTCCAAGTTGCTGCATGAGTAAGAGGGACAACTAATTACACAGAAAAGTGAGTAAAAACTGCAGGACAGAATGACACAAACTGCACCAAACCAAGCTGAAGAGAACTGCCTCTTCACATTTTGGAGACAGCTTAAGAGCAGAGCAATAATTCAAGACAAGGATGCTTTCCAAATTCAATTCACCCACTTGACATATCTATGCAGATGATTAAGCATAGCGTTATCAAATACTTTCTTATAAAAATTGAAAGCCATCAAACATCCTGAACACACCAAGATCACGTGTTTTAAATGTGATTACTGCATCCATGAAAGGAATACAACTGACCACGTTCTCATGCACTACTAACGAACCTATACAACAAAGAATCATAGTCCTAAATCCAAATTTTAAGAAGCGATCATCATTCAGAAAGAAGATAATGATCATAGCCTGAGTTGTTTTCTGTCTGCAGCACTGACTCAAAAAAGCCTGCAAAGGCCAAGGAGTGGAAGAAACATCATACAGGAATGATACGTTCCAAGATCCTAACTGCTACTTGCATAAATATGAAAAGTCATTAAGCTCGCTTGATCCTGATCTATAGGAACAGAACAGCTACCAATAACATCGACCTGGCATTTCCAGCACCCTATCTGTGAATCGTTGCAACTTCCCTGCACTACAAGTTCTGATGCGCAGCCACCACACTTCTTGTAAAATTACACTTATGAAATGGAAATGTATGCCTTGCAGCTCAGATCAAGAGCTACCTGATTTTTTCAGAACAAGTCACTACTTCAGGGCACTTCTGCTGCCTTCTCCATATATTAATTACCACACCTGATGAAGCTTCCTGTATCAAGTAGAAGTCATAAGTGCAGCTGCTGCAGTAAGGAGCAGAAAAAATAAACAATTTGGGAAGCACTATGAAGACCTCAGGGCCACCATATTAAATGGCATGTCGATAAAACACATGACATTAAAGAAAAGACTGACAAGCTCTCTCACTCCAAGCAAGGCGTGACAATTACATGCTTAATTTTTTTCCAAAGGGCCTATCAACATTAAAAAAAATAAAAATTCAAAGAAAGATAAAGGGAAACCACTGGGGTCTTTTCAAGTTCAAAGTCCTCAATCACTACTCTAAATCAAAACAGCCCAAGGAGGAAACAGAATTCCTAGCACAGCATCACCTGTCTGTCTGTCACTCTAAGGGAGGAGGACGCATGCCAGAGCTGTGTGGCACTGTGCAGGTAGCCAGGCAACCCCTTACAAATGGGCAGGCCTCCTCCAGGCAGGGTCCTGCGAAATGCATCATCGGGTTAAGGAATAAATGCATCACATCGACACACTGCAAGTCCAGGACCCATTTTATCAACAGCACTTTCCTCTCCCTCCGTAAGGGCAGGGATGATGCAGTTTGGCAGAAGTTTTATCTCTATGATGACCTATTTTCCTAGCCATAAGCTCTGGGACCTCAGCTGTGCATTAATGGAGATGTCTCAGCAGAGATTCATCGCTTCTCGTAATGCAAAGTGCCAACAGCAGCGAAGTTAGCTGGACCCTGACCTACCCTGCAGCCTGGTGAGATGAGAAACCAGAGGAATGTTACCAACAGCCTGCACTTCTAGAAATTATAAATATCAAGAAGATATTTATAAAAACAACTAATATTTTTCAGCGGTGTACAAAAAATGTAAGTCTCTTGCAGAGATGATTAAATATCCTGAGTTATTTGCACATACATCCCTAAGAAACAAAGATTAAGACGTATACATTCTTAAGAACAACCAGGCAAGTGCAGCAGTGGCATTTACAAACTATAATGCAGGCTGTTTGCAATTACTGCAGGAATACACCGGGCTGCAACGCAGAGCACTGTCAGACCTGCACCAAGCAGGCAGGAGAACTCGCTTCCAAAATGTCTTTTCTCCCGAGCGCTGCTTTGCCCCCATCCGCAGTGACAAATAAAGTTGGCCATGAGGTCTCTCGGCTGATTCGGGCCGAGCCGCCCGCAGCGGCCATCAGGAGACGGGCCGTGCCTTTATCACCTCCGTACCCGCCCGGCCCGGCGGCAGGCAGCGCGGAGCACGCACAGCCATCCTCCCCGCAGCGTTCTGCCCGCCGCGAAAAGCTCGCCCCGCGTCGCCCCCCCACCCCCCCGCAGTCCGGAGCTCCTTGGGGGGAGGGCGGGGGGAGGGGGGCAAACTTTGGGGCCGAGGTTGCGCAGAGACGAGGGTTCCGCTCGAGACGGGCGCCGAGGCCCCGCGGGACGGCTG
>NC_034410.1:127794960-127834382 GCF_002078875.1 Numida meleagris
GCTCGCGGCCGTCGGCGGAGCGCTGGGCTCGCTGGGAGACGCACAGGACTCGAAGGAGAGCCGGCTAAGCTACGGCGGCGCCGGGAAGAAGCTCGTCCCGCACCGCGCTCACACACGCGCCGCCATCTTAACTTCCAGCGGGCCCTTCT
Source organism: Numida meleagris (assembly GCF_002078875.1). Lineage (NCBI taxonomy): Eukaryota > Metazoa > Chordata > Aves > Galliformes > Numididae > Numida > Numida meleagris. The sequence continues at coordinate 127,795,110 of NC_034410.1, forward strand.
CCCTCCCTCCGTGCGCCGAGCCGGGCGGGGCGGGGCCGCGCCGCGCAGCCACGCTGCAACGCTCGCTCTGAGTGGCGGGCGCGCTGCTGGGCGGGGCCGTTCCACTAAAACTGCCGCCGATAGGAGCGCGGCTCGCGCCGTGCGCGGTGACGTCATGCGCGAGGGACGTAGTGGACCGCGTGAGGAGGAGCGGTGGGAGCCTGTCCCGCGCCTCAGGGAGCCCCGTGCGCCGCCCCTCCTTCTCCCCTCCCCCTCTTTTCCGCCTTCCTTCCGCCGCGCCTGACGGGCTCCCCACAGCTCCTGGGGGCGGGGTTCGCCGCCCTAGCGGCGGGCGAGGGGTTTCCCGGCCCGCTGCCGGCTCTGGGTCGCTTTCCGGAGCTGAGTGCCGGTCATGTGATTTGCGGCGGCGCGGCCCAGCCGCTCCGTGGTGCGGCCGCCCACCGCGCTGAGGAGACTGTGGCTGTGTGGGGCGGAGAGCTCCGTCCCAGCGCGCCGAGGTTGCGGAGCGGGGGGTGCTCGCATAACACGTTGCCTTCTCAGCTTACTGGAAGTTGAGTAACAAAGTCAGCGAAACGGGCGCTTGTAGAAACCAGCACCTGGGCCGGGGCTGTTCCCGGCTCTGGCTTTTTCCTGTTTTTCCAGCTGCAGTTCGCTGGTTTTGCAGCTCAAGCGCGTTTATTTTCAGGAGAGTGGCGACTGGGAGAAGCAGTTGGGAATGTTTTGCCGTGGGAAGAGCCGTGCAGCCACGCGGCAGCGGTACAAAATAACCGCGGCGCGGCTCCGCGGATCTCAGCCCGTGTGCCGGGCATCCCGAGCGATCCCTTTGCGCTCCCGCTGCCGAATCCGCGGGCGTTGGGGCCGTTGGAACTCGCCCCGTTCCAGCCCCTGCCCTCCTCCGGCACAGCCGCGTTCCGCCCGCCGCTGCTGCAGCCCGGCAGCTCGCTGAGCCGTTTGCCCAGTGCCACCATCATTAACGTGAGGCCGTGGGGTAAAGCGAGCGAACGCGTGGCCGCGTTACGGGTCTCTTGCTTGCTTTCCCCGTTTGTCTGCTCTCGGGTGGCAGTGGTACTGGAAGAATACGTCTAAGTTATTCAGGTTGTCCTCAAGGCAGAGCCTAACAGGTTTCTAGCAATACACAGGGCATGGAGCGTGAGTAATTCTGTGCTGAGACAGTGCAGTAGCTGTGCTTTTAGAAACAGGCAGATCCACGATTTACCTTTTTTTTTTCTTTTTTTTTTTCTTCTATTGGAATGGAGCTAGGAGCTTCCGGATGACTTAGTTCTGCATTTGCTCATAGCAGTGTTTTCTACTGCTTTATTATTATTATTGATGGTTTTCCTGAAGCGTTCCCATTGTTGACTGCAATGGGAAATTTTTCTAAATTGTCTCGACCTCAGCCATTTTATCAGAATCTCTGGCATGTTCCAATAGTCACCTGGAAAACTTGGCAGCTCAATTTTTATTTATTTTATTTTCTTTTGGACAGACAGTAATTGCATATTTGCTTCTAGCAGTCATTTCTCTTCCACTGAACTGCTGGAAGATGGGCCAAGTGAAGTCCTGTGGTAGGTCTTGCTGCATCCTTGGGGATGCTTCTACTATATTTAGTAGAACTTAAGAAGATACAGTTAATTTATGTTTGCTCCCAGGATTAAAACCTAGTTTCCAAAGCATTTACATTTCCAAATAGCATGACTTGTTTGATGGAGTTTTCTTAAGGGTTGGGCATAAGGACGATATTTCAATTACTTTCAATTACTCTATTCCTTCCACCCTTCACAAGCAAGTTTTAAAAGTTAATGGGTTATGGAAACCTGTTAGATAAAGAACAGGAAAAGGGCTGGAAAAGCCCAAACAGAGCATATGTCTGTTAGGGCTCAGCAGTCTGCTGCTGGCATTTCTAAGTAGTCATTTTCCATGGCTTTATTTACATTACAACTGAACCTCAGTTTTAGCCATTGCCTATGGCTGTGCCAATGCAAACACTCAGCATATGCAAAAGGGAAAAAAAAAATTGATTCCACTGGAACTTGTGCTCGGAGCCAAAATAAACTTCAGTAATGCAAATCTCAGCTTTTGTTGTTCACCCCAAGAGTTTATACCTTGTCTCAAATGGCAGATAAACCTAAGTGTAGATGAGAGGATGTCAATCCTAACGTTTAGCTGACATTTGCTACTCTGATGTATGTAACACAACGGAAGGTTCGACATGCTGTCAGAAGCACCCCATAACAAGGATGAAAAACTACATTTTACCAGCTGACCTCTGGAGTACCTCCCATCATCCACCGATGTATTTCTTACATAAGAATCACATAGGCAATGGTGTTTGTTGGTCCTTTGAATCTTCTGAGATGAATCCAAATAGAACTGCTTTCTGATTGTAGAACTGCTCGTTCATTCATGTTTGTTGAGGACTTCAAAATAAACGAATTTTCCTAAGAACTTTGGATTGTCCAAGTCTGTTGGATGATAACATCAAAAATTGGTATTTAAAAAATCTGTATTTCCTAAGTCATTAAAAAAATATCAAGAAGGCAGCCACCTTTTCTTGCTTTACAAAGTGTATATTTAAGACTTCTGTCTTGGCCTAAGAAATTCGGTTCCCTTTGTTGCGCAACTCTTCTGCACACAAATGTTGCTATTTTCAGGACTACTGATAACAAAGAAGCTTCCCTGTGAAGGTGCAGCTATAAATACACCAACACCCAACCAGCAGAACAAGTTTCTTGCTGGTGTATTTGTCTAATTGGAATTTTTGCCAGGTTGGAAATGCCATATAAAATTAACTCTTGTATACTTATTGTGGTCATGTCTGAAACTGAATTTTGATCGCTGTCAGCATCTGAAATTCTTGCAATCAGAGGAGCATGTGGTGTGGAAGGTACTTCTGGAGGCCGTCTTGTGAAGCTCTCTGCTGCAGGCACACCCAGCTCAAGTGGATGGTTTGGGCACTTTTCCACCAGAAACATCTTCTGAAAAATGTGCAACAGGGCAGGCTTATTCCTAGCAGCTTGCTCAACTCACTCCACAGCTGCAGGCCTGGTGTTTTCTGCAGGTTCTGTTGCAAGTCTGTTAGTCCCAAAGGGAGGGGACTCGGTGGAAGTGGGAGGATTGGGATGGAAGGACTGCAAGGGACTTTGCTCTGTAAACAGTGGAAGCAGATGGTGGCAGGTGTGCCCTGGGCAGTGGTACCCATGGCTGATGCAGCACACTGATGTAGGGGAAGAGGCCCTGAACAAAAGCAAAAGCCTCAGGCATCCAAGGAGGACCCTACTGTGCATTTTCCAGGCTGTTAACTTCAGATGTCAACAAAGATGACACCAGGCTGCCAGCTTAACATTACATTTTGCTGTGGAAGAAATGAGGCCAGCATTCCTGGAAATGTCAACAAGAATGCTCTGTAGAAAACTTCAGCTTCCAGATTATTCCCAAGACTGAGTAGAAGTTTCTAGAGTGATCAGCAAAGTGCACTACAAAGAAAGAAATCTTGTTTTCAGTACCTTGTGCTACAAACCCAAGCAAACCAAGTCGCTCACTACTTCTGTCTAGGTACAGAGTAAGAGGATTTTGTTTGGGGTGGGAATATGAAGCTTTCAAACCACATCTGCGTGTTTTGCAACACTTAAACTAGCTGTGCACGGTTTGCAAGTTAACACTAGGAATCAAAGAATTCCAGGTGTGGAGGTCTGTGCTGCTTGTCATTTGCTTTCTGCTGTCTTGGGTTACATTTTGTCATGCTCTCATCTCATATTTTAATAGTCTGATTTTTTTTAATATGTTGCTGCCTTAGCTGAAGCTTCATCTTGATGCCAATAGATGCCAGGTATTGTTTATAATCTCTAATTTTCTAACTTGTACTTGGCTGTATAGAGACAAGGTTGCTGTAAGAGAAAAATTATTTCTCTTTGTTCTCTCATCAAAATGATGCTTGTCTTCTAGAAGAATTGTTGTTTGAGGCCACAGAAAAATAAGGTAGCTTAGTAAGGCTCAGAGTCGATGAAAACTTGTTTCCCATAATTTTTTTCTTACAGGGGGTCTGGTAGAGTACATGCCATGGCTCTCTGCTCTGTGGATTCTCCAGCAACTGAAAAATGTTGAGATCTGCCGCAGTCTTTCCCTTTGTTGAGTCAATGAAGCTAGCAGAGACCTCTGAGACCAGCCTTATGCCAAGATCTGGCTGAAAGAGACTCAGATGTTCAGAAACTGATGTGGTGAGCCAGACACATTGACACAGTCTGCTCCTCTAATGCTTGCTACCACACACAGACTATAACGCATCCATTTGAAATCAAGTGATAATGCAGATATCCAATCTCCTTTCCCCTTTCTTGTCTCATCTGCTTGGCATTTCCTCCCCCAGCTCTGCAATGAAAGACTCCTGGATTAGAAATCAGAATTCTGCACCCATTTTTTCTTTCTTTCGTGTGCTCAGAGTTACTTTCTCCCAGTTAGGGAAGGTTTGCACGGTGTGTCTGAAATTGAGGTGAGGTCTCTGCCAGTACTCAGTACAATTTGTAGATCCACCAGTATCTGGCAGACTGCAATTTTGTTTTCTGCACCTAAGCCTTCACTTGGTATTGCTCCTCACCCTTGTTAATGGCCCCTTACCTGCATCCCTCTCTGTCAGCTCCCACAAGGACACATCTAAATACCTTTTCCTTCTGAGCAGGCATTCTTGTCCAGGCCCAGCCACCGAGTTCAAGTGATGGCTTCCATATGTGATGAACTGACCCATCCACCAACCAGTGCGACTGAGCGTAAGAAGAGGAGCTCACCAGGCCTCCTGGGCATTTTGCACGAGGCCAGGCTGAGTGCTCAGACCGATGGGAATGGCAGCAGGAAGAGTGAGCTGAAGGCCAGCTTCAAATCCAGACTCCTGATGTGAGCGGTAACACAGGCACACGCAGAGGAAGCCGAGCTGCTTGTGGAACAGCTCCCGAGCAGCCTCTGCTTACAGCTGGCATTTTAAGCAAACCAGAGACTGTGTCATTTGAGAAGTGATAAACAGAGGCCGTTCGGGAGAAATTTGGCCTGTGTAGAATGAGAGTACACACAGGCTGCAAATTTGCCCGCCCTTCTGGAATAACTCTTCCATATTTGTCAGCCGGCAGCTTTGGCTGAGGGCGTACAGGTGTGGTTTTGAACACAGCACTCCAGCAGTGAAAAGCTCATCTCTCAGACCGCTCCATTCTCTTTAAATGATGGGCTTTGCTTTCAGGAAAGATTTTACTGTTCTGCTAGCAATCTCGTGAGCATTTTCTTTCCCCTTAAATCACCAAGGACGTTTACACAGAACAGGAAGGCTGGTTTTTGGATGTTCCTCTATCCCAGTAGCATGTTCCCAAGATGAGAACATAATTGCACCAGGTCATCTCAACCAGTTGCATGAGTAATTAAACATCAGAAAAATGTATGTTGACTCCTGTGAAGAGAGACAGCTCTAGCTGATGAAAGTCCCATGAAATGAAGCTTTAGGATTTCTGCGCTAATGGTGCTGAAGAAAAAAAAAAAGCAGTGGGGGCTGCAGGCAGAAAGAGAAGCGGTACAGAGAGACCGGTGCTGACAGCTGCTTCTGTAGTTACTGAAATGAATGGAGTAAAGCAAACCTGAGTAAAGACTCTGAGAGGCTTTTTCTCGATTGCAGGGGAAAGGGACACTGTTAACTGGTGGATGAGCATTTTATTGTGGGTAACAGCAATTACAGCATTTGTCTGTGGTTCACACATGTGTATGTGTTGGGTGCAGACGTGTGGATAGTTAACTGGAAAAGGCAGGCAGGTTTGCAAATACAGAATTATCTGCTATTACCTGAATGTACAGGTGGTTTCACCTGCAATCAATGTTGCCTCATACTGTAAACTGAGATGAACTGGGGTGTTTATAGATGTATCAAGCTTTAATTTGGGCTGAAATTGTTCATACTGTGTAGTAAATTTTGGCTGAAGTTTCATTTAAACGGGTCAACTGTTGCAAAAGGTGATGACAGACAAAGATGTCCCTAGATCATCTTTGAGGCATTTTATTAAAAATTGTGATGCCACTGAAGTCTGAAGGAGGGCATTCAGAAAGGAGGGCATCGTATGAAAGGTCGGAGTTCACATGAATTTGGGTTATGAGCACCAGACAAAAGGAAAGCTGAGCTAAACATGCTGTGCAGGAGCTTGTTAGCGTTTGACAGATCTATTCACTCAGGATTACATAAGTTCTCTTGTCCTTTTCCCCCTACAGCCTGTACGTGCTGCCCAAACCAAGCTGTGTCTCCCTCCAGCTTCCCCATAGCTGCTCTGTGTGCCTGCAGGGACGGGGCTGTGGCTTTCCTGCCCACAGGTGCTCCTCTGGGCAAAGCGCCAGAGGAAGAGGAGTGGCATGGTGAGGTGAGAGCCTGCATAAATTGAGAATGTTTTTCTGGTGTTGCCTGGCTCCTAGGGCTGGGAGTGCATTTGTTTGGGTACAGTAGGCAGTGAGGTGGGATCAGGTATGCTCCAGTGGTGGCCACTGTGGATGGGTTGAAAGTTAATTGTGTATTTGACCATTTGGTTTTGGATTTCTTAGGTTTTCGGCATTTAAAACATGCTGAAATGCCTCATGAGGTTAATAGTCCCCTCTCCTACACAGAAGGGTGTCACTGCAAGGAGATGACACTGTGCTTTATGTCTGTCTCCTAAGATGAGGGAGCAAGGAGCTTTGAGGCATGCCGCTCAGCCAGCAGCGAGCACCTCGTAACAGCCCTGCAAGCTGGAGGTGGAAGTCACTTGCAGACAAGAGACTGCACTCAGGTGTCTGATCTCCCTTAGAGCCAGCACAGACTCAGCCTCTGCTGTTGGCAGAGCCAGGGTGCAGTTCTGCTGTTCTCCTGAGGAGCTGTGTCCTTCCCTGGGGTCGTCGGGGGACTGCGGGGCACCTCAGTGTGAACACAGGACCTGGCTGTGGGCAGCCAAGATGGCACCGGGAAGAACACTCAGGGCTCTGCAATAAAGAAACAACAGCTCCCTGTAAAAATTGGTTTTGCAAGCCCAGTTGAAGAGTTCAGACAAACACGCTGAGCTGAACCTTCCTATTATGTGAAACGTTAATATCTACTACTTATTTCTGAAGCTGTTTTAGATTTTATTTCCGAGACAAAGGAGTCATTTTAAATTATGCAAATGAGTTGCCAAATGCAAGGCATTATGCAGATTTCTGGAGGCATGCAGCAGAGTTAACTCTTCGTGCTACAGCTCGCTACCAAGCGCCTGAACAATAGCACTGTGTGAACACTCGTCAGACCTCACAACTGTAATTACCATTGTCCTGCAGCAGGACTTGTGACATGAGGCTATCCCTTGTGTACACACTGATTAAACTATTGGTTTTACATTGACATAGGAGGCAAAATTGCCGCAATGCTCACCTTGCATTCCTGCCCAGCAGGAGCTATATCCAAAATCAGCCTGGATAAGCATCATGGCTGTTGGCCACTGTTTAATATGAGTTGTTTGCAGGGTATTTGAAGTGGCTGTCACAGGAGAAATATTAAATTGCTTTTTCAAGTGTCAGCAACTCTAAAAACAATTGGCAGTATCAAGAAGAAGTCATCCTGGCTCTCTGGATTGACAACACAATATAATGGAGCGGCCGTGACTTTCTGCAGACTTTCTGCTATTTAAAGAGCTGCATGTTGTAATGGTTCCTTAGTTAAATAGCTCATCATCCCACCCAGATATAGAGGTGGTGGGAATGACTCTCAACCACTAACAGATGGGTTTTGATAGAAATCCAGGTCCTGATCTGCTTTGGAATCTTGCCCTGGTCTCTGCAACTGATGCCAACAGCTGACATAGCTGCACTGGGGCAAACATTGGTCTTAAGCAAGAAATACAATGGTTTAGAGCAGTGAAGCATGACAAATGCCAGGATTTGGCAAATCCCCAAGTCACATAAGGGTGTATGCGCAGCTAATCTCTGGTGAGGATGCCTGATGTGGAGGTAAGCCGGTCACAGCAGCAGCCCAGCCTGGTTTCACAGAGGGAGGCTTTGGAAGGACGGCTTCCATGCCCAACCATGCTCAGGTGGGACAGCGAGCTCCACCAGCACGTGTGTGTTCAATGTTGGGCAGCTGCAGTTCCTGCGGAGGGCTGCATGCAGGAGGACCTGACCTCGCTTTTCCTCTGGCACAGCAGTTGCTCACAGCTGAGGGAGAGCTCCCAGAGCAGCACGGGGCCAATGAATACACAGCGGCATTTGCCATTTATCTTCCAGCTGCTAAATGAGGCAGAGAGGGATATTTTCCCCTCTTTGTTATCTTTGAAGAAGTATGTATTTGTGCAATGAATGACTTCAGTAACAAACAATGTCTCAGAGCTCCTTGAGGAGACTGGGGCAATTTGGGTTCCTCTCAATTTGCATGCCCTCACGTCCAAACTCAGGTTTGCTGTGCTCGCCAAACTGCTTGCTCACTTCCTTTTTAGCTAAAGGTGTCAGAGCAAGCTGTTTGAGCTGGCACAACATTCTGGATAAACACTTCAATGTATTAAAACCTGGGTGCTATCAGTGCATTGACAGACTTAAGTAAAACCTACTGACAGTTTTAAACTGAATGCGCTTGCATGCACAAAGAGGTTAGCAAGGGCTAGCTGCTTTGATTTGCTCTCACGTATTTGGAAAGAGTTGTCCAAAGCATAGAATCAACATTATTTCAGACAGGCAAAAGAAATTCAGTAATAATGTCATAAATGCAGAGATTAGAGGAAATATTGGTCCTATGCCGCCTTCTTTAAAAAGAAAAAAGTGGAGTTTTCCAATTGCTCAGCAATTTGAGCAATAAAACTGGTTAGTGAAAAAAGTAAGAAACCCACCTCTAATAAATAGTTTGGGGGTTTGTTAGTTTTGGAGGGAGCAGCTGAAAAGAATATAAATCAGACAGTGCTGCCGCTCCTGTGCTTCCTCTGCCAGCTGAAAAGAACTGAACTAGTTTAAATAGGCAGAAGTGCTGTTTTATGAAAGCCCACATCTCAAAACAAATTTGAGCACAAAGACCATGAAAGGAAGTTGCTAGGAAACCTCTACAATGCATTTGTGAAGCCTGCAGTGCAGGCACCTGTAGGAGAATTGTAACCACCTGGCAGCCTGTGTATTTCCCCCAAAATAATGTGCAAAACTGCAGTCCGCATTCATTTCCTTAAATGAAACCTCAGGAAATGCCTCGCAGTCCATGTTTAATCCATGCAGCTTCAAGGGGCTGTAAACCATTCCGGGAGCTATCACTGATGACCAAACATGAAGGTCCTGCCCACATCACTGCCAAAGCCCGGACCTCTGTGCTCAGGAAGCTTTGCTGGCTCATGCCTGCAGTCATCTTGATTAGGTTCTTAGGAAAGGTCCTTATTTCCTGGGAAATTATGCTGTAACCTTGTCAGTGCTGAGGTTCAAATGAGGTAGCTTCCAGTCAGGACAGCCCTTTGGAGGCAAGCCCACGGAGCCCCATCTCTGTGGCACTTGGCCTCAGGATGGTTTTTGCCAGCAGATATTTCACGTGAGCATGTTGCCACCTCTGGTATGGCTTTTTCCTGCATGAGGATGCTCCAGAAAGCTAAGGTGAATGAACTGAGAATGTTAAGGCTGCAGGTCCACTGAGTCAAATGGCTGTTATTACCCCGGTTTCTGTGCAATGCAGCCGTAATTATGGTATCTTAGTTGTCTTAACTCTGGATTACTTTCCTATGGCTACATCTTAGCTGAACATGGTCGTTCAAGCCTGTTTCTTCAAGGCGATTAATATCTGAAAGATTGGGGAATCATCAAGAACATATTTTTCATTCATCATTAAGTAATCTGTCAGTAGGACTCGTGACTGGGATAAGACACGTCTGTATCTCAGGTATTGCTAGAATTGCTCATCTGTGCACTTCCTCAACAGACTTCCAAAGATGTGAGACATGAGGTGTGGTGACGGATGCTGTGAAAACCGTAAGCAGAGCAGGCTGGCCATGGCTGAAGTCTCAGTGAACTTCTCATGTGTGAGACTCCTGTGGTGCTGCAGCACTGGCAAATCCCCTCCTGACAGCGTACATCCTTGCTACATCACCAGAGCCTGCCCAGCACATTGCCCATTCCTCCATCTGTTGAGATGACCTGGCACAGCTAAAAGCCCTTAGCGCACAAAAGCTGAGCCCTGGGATCTGCACTCCTTCAAAGAATGCAATACATTAAGAGAAACCGGGAATGTCTGCTAGGCCTGAGGATGCTCCTTTGAAGAAAGATTCCCTTCAAAACACAGAGATTCACTTCACAGCAAGGGAGGCACTCTGGAGGAGATGTGCTGGTATGCAGTATGTGAAGTGCAGCTGTTACAGGATTCTGCATTCTGGTTTGTGTTGTCCCTTGACACATAAAAAAAGAAAGATCCAAATCTTCAGTTTAACTTAAAAAAAAGCTGTTAGGAAATCCTTTTTTACACAACATATAATTAACACATAGAATCAGCCATGGATATTACAGACAGGTTTAGACTAGCTTTGCACTCAATGGTCTAGCAATGCTCGTTTGCTGTGTGATTGTGTTGCCAGGTAGGAAGGGCTCTAAGACATTCTATAGTGGCAGAAACCCAGCTATTAGTTATAAAGAATATATATTGTTTCTTCCAATTTATCTTCCTGAACATCAACATTTTGCCAGAGCTACAGAAACATCTGGAGCTTTCCTAGTTCAGGCCAGATTTTCTGCATGTCAAGAAAGATTAGATACTTGCACAGAGAGCTTTTCCAGTGGTGTCAGCTGTAGGAATACTACATCCAGAAACTCTCAGCTCCCACACTTTGGGACACAGAAAGCAGCATTCATTTCACCTGTTTTGCAATGTGAGTGCCCACACCTGAGCTGCTTCTCAGCACCTTCTTTGCAGCCAGCTGGGAGAAATAGCGAGCTGACTGGCTTAGCTGCACAGGGATTAATCGTGCCCTGGGATCACCTCCTTTTCTCCATTGCCTGAAAGGAAGTTCAGATGGGAATGGGTGTGTGTTCTGTAGGGGACTGCATGAGCCCTGTCAAGGCGATTGCTAGCTGCAGGTGGAAGCCATCTGTCCCTGCCCAGCTGGCTGTGATGCCCCTTCAAGAGGCACAGCTGCCCTGCAGCAAGGTTGTGCTCCTTGTGCGAATCACCTGGGAACGTGCCACTACGCACCTACCAGCTCCCCACATACACCTGGTGCCAAGCAGCACCCAGGCAAGTTATGCTCCAAAGGCAGAGCTGCTGACAAGCCAGGAGAACAGGAAAGGCAGGTTAAAATGCAGGTGTTGCAGAAGGAAAAAGTGGCTGGCGTAGAAGTGAGAGCTGCTCATGTAGCCCAGCAGTACCCGTCCAGCTCACATCAGGATGCAAGGCAGCAGTGCAGTCCTCCTGGGAGAGGCTCTTCCCCTGTGCATCCAGCACAGGCAGCAGCCATCAGAGGCAGGATGCCAGAGTAACCCCAAACCCATTGCCACAGCATCCATGTGCATAGGCAGCATCACCTCTTCCCTCAGACCTGAGCCTGACACCGGTACCGACACCAGTGGGTGATCTGGGAGATCAGTGCTGCCTCAACAGACTGTGATTACTGTGATTCATCAGGGCACAGGCTTTGTTTTAAACTCCTCCATAACATGAGAGGTTGCACTCTGGCCCTGCCTCATGAGCCAGCAGTGTGCCCAGGTGGCCAAGACCAATGACATCCTGGCTTGTATCAGAAATAGTGCAGCCAGCAGGAGCAGGGAGGTGATTGTCCCCCTGTACTAAGCGCTGGTGACACCGCAACTTGAGTGCTGTGTTCAGTTTTGGGCCCTTCACTACAAGAAAGACATTGAGGCCCTGGAGCGTGTCCAGAGCAGGGTAACGAAGCTGTGAGGAGTCTGGTGCACAAGTCTTAGGAGGAGTGACTGAGGGAGGACCTGAGATTGTTCAGTCTGGAGAAGAGGAGGCTGAAGGGAAACCTCATTGCTCTCTACAACTGCCTGAAAGGAGGTTGTGGTGAGGTGGGGTTTGGCCTCTTCTTCCAGGTAACAGCAGTAGAATGAGAGGTAATGGCTTTTAGTTGCACCAGAGGAGATTCAGATTGGATATTAGGAAACATTTCTTCTCAGAAAGAATGGTGAGATATTGGCACAGGCTGCCCAGGAATGTGGTGGATATCAGCCCTGGAGGTGTTCAAGAAACTTGTAGATGTGGCACTGAGGGTCACGAGTTAGTGGGCATGGTGGGGATGGGTCAAAGGTTGGACTAGATGATCTTAGTGGTCTTTCCCAACCTTCCTGATTCTGTGATTCTATGTCTCAGCAGTGCTGCTGCCAAAGGCAGAAGGGACGAATTAAAATTATACTCAGTGGCATATGGAGGGATTCAGAATTCCTTGAAAATGGAGTTGATCAGAGCAATGGTTTTATCTGGTCTTTGATCCGTTTCACAAATACAGCCCTCTGGATGTGGCTGGAGAGGGCTCATGCTGTGATCTGGGATTTTTATAATCACAGGTGTCTGGAAGTGCTTGTCAGCCTGATTTATGCCTTTTTCCAGTCTGAGGTATAATACAATTAAATTGTAGTTCCCGTGTTACAAGAGAGACTTCACAGGTTTCTTGGGAGAGGATGCTAAGCTCTGAGGCTACCCTTTTTATCTCTCGAAGAATTTTTCTAATTTCTATTCTTAAACCATTTAATTTGATAATTACCCACAGAGGAAGAAAGTCCATTCATACAAGTCTTGGATAACAACATTTCATGGAGACATCTTGTGCTCTTTCTCCTCTGCATGTATCTGCAGTTCAGTAATGTGTTTCCCTGTAATGCCATTGCTGAAGCTCCAGCTTGTTTCTGTGAGATCCACAGCATGTGGAACCTTCCCTTGTACCTTCAGATCTGGCTACTTTGTGGGATTATTCAGTTTTTGTTTATGCAGGTGTTCCCAAAAATAGAAGCCAGCGACAGAAAAAAATATGATGAAATAAAAATCCATGAATTGAGGAACCTCTTCTTTCACAGTGCTGAATCTCTCAGAGGCCAGCCTGTGCCCAGCGGTATTTCCACGACCATCAACCAGCCATTGCTTCAGCTCACTGCTGCTGCTAGTGCTGCAGAAAGAAGCTGCCAGGAGCAATTCAGTTTGTCCACTGGGTTATTTACAGCTGCTTTGAGAATACCACAGATTAAATCTCTGTGGCCCTGGGATAGACTCAGTGGAGAAGGTGAGGCTGATACAGCTCCCTGTTCTCCGCTAGCGAGGATGTCCCTGTCACAAGGTAGGACCTGTAATGCTGCACCACTCACCCTTGGTCACTGCCATTACTGCACCTTGCGGCAACGATCTTTTCTTTCTGTGGGCAAGCAAAAGCTGCTCACCCTTCTTGGATCAGGGAAGAAAACTTGAGAGAACAAAGGCAAAATTAGGATGTCTAGTTATTTATTTATTCTGTTGCCAGAGCCCACGCCTTTTCTGTTCATGGAGAGAGAAGCCGTCACAGGAATGACATGAAGCTGGTGCTGAGATGTGACCACCAGCAAAACACATCTTTGGTAGTCCAGAGTGCTTGGCCAGTGTCGATGAATGATGTAAGATTATTTCATAACTCGGTTCTCATTAAAACTGATTGGTTGTTTTTTCTCCTTAAAAACCTACAGATGAGGTTGGAAATGTTTCACAGAATCACAGCTTTTACTGAGATATAACAGAATTATTAAGCACCTTCGATGTTTTTCAACTTCATTTGAATCACATAAAACATCAAAACATTGGCATCTAAGCAAAGGGCTTCAATAATCTTGTTTCGCTATTTATAGTAAGTTTCAGTTGGAGTGAAAGGAGGTTTGAAATAATCAAAGTTCCCAAGAAGATGTGAGTTCTGAGGCTCATGGAGCCTCAAGCCTCCTTGTGCGAGCCTGGAGGAGCATAGTGATGCTGCTGGCAGGCACATCTCTGCCTGCAGTGACTGAGAGCAGCCGACCCAGCCAGCCTGCTGCAAAGGGAATTCCCATGCACATCCCATCAGATGTTCCTGGTCCTCTTCCAAAACACCCTGATTGAAATGCAAAGGACTTCCCCAGCATTCAAGTAACCTTGGCATTTCTCTGACAAGTGGCTAGGCCTTACCTTCATCATGCAGGAACAAAAACAAAAGGTGGCCATGCACATATATACTATTTTCCATTGAAGTTAACATAGGCATTGTAGAAATACAAGTTCTCTCTTATGTCACATTAGCACACTGATTTCTACACCAGCAGCAGTCTGTTTCATTTCTTGAGGAATGCCCTGAGTAGAAGTGGATGTCAGAGTGGATATCAGACTATTAACTAGCAACATAAAATGCATTTTTTAGAGAATAACATCTTCATCTTTATTTACATGTAGGTAGAAAAGATACCTAAATTGGAAGCACAAGATCCAGCAAATGCACTTCGTACCAAACCTGTCAGGGGCCACTGGCTCTTGGCACGTGTTACCGGCCCTGAGCTCATGCCTTCCAGGGCGAGCTGTGCACTGCTGCATGGCACCCACACATCTTTTCTGCTCACCTGAGTGCTGGAAAGTACAGACTGCACTTGTCTTCAGTTGTTCCACACTTTAAACAGCTTCTGGGCTCCAGACTTGCAGTTTGCTGAGCTTTTTGAACCAAATGGGAGCAGTTGGAATACCGAAATGTTGGCTGAAAAGTGGAAACAAGGGGATTTTCAGAGCAACTTTAGGGTCTGAAAACTACTGCTGTCCTTCTGTTTGCACTACAGAAATGTTGGCAGCCTGAAGACAATTCTGTTTGAGGCAGAGGGAAAGCATATCAATGTAAGCAGCAGGCTGTTCTCTTTAAGTAGTGCAACACCTTTCAGATGCTACCTCTGGGAAGAACAGACCGACTGGAGGGAGAGAGAGGAGCTTTTCCGTAGCATCACCTCTAGGTCCCCATGATGTGCAGCAGGAAGCTGTTGCTGTGAGTGCATCTTCCAAATGGCCCACACTGCACAACATGGACTCATAGAATCATTAAGGTTGGAAAAGACCTCTAAGATCATCTAGTCCAACTGAGCTGAGCTGTCCCAGAGGCCACCACAGTGAACCCGCAGAACTGGAGCTTATGTGGGGGTGCTGGGACATTTGGGGTTAGAAGAGGCTCTAAAGGCAAGCTTAGTGAATGGGTGCAAATGCCATGATGTGACAGGCACACCACTGGCTTCTCTCCAAGGCACGACACAGCAGGGTGTTCCAGCCACGGTCCCGTGAAGAAATGGGATAAAGCATCTTTGGCACAGATGCTGGATTCTGCGGTGACCTGAAATCTTCTGGAGAGAGACTTGTCGCTGCTTTAATGGTGCTCAAATATGCAAAGGTAGACTGAAAATACCATTAGCAAGTCAGCAATTAATTAACTGTTTTGCTATAAATAGTAAAGGTAACACTCATTTTCTTCTGTCTGGTGGCTAGACCTTGTCAGGAGGAAGAACTGGGTTACGGAAGTGTGCCCCTGCTCTCACATCCTCTCTGCTAAGTCCCTGTGGGAGCACAGAAGTGGAAGAGAGACCGAGATGTCGTAGGAAGTGTTGTTTGAAGGGAAGGCACCTTAGGACAGCACTGGGGAAATCAGGGAAAGGAAGCCCTTCTAACATTGACTGAAACTCTTTTAGCATTGGCTGAGTGCTGATGTGCCTGAGCAGCAGAGTGAGAAATCACTATAAAATATTCAACAAATCATTTAAATTTGAATTGAGGGAATTCAATTGCTCCATTATGAATTTCATTTGGAGGAAGAATTCCTTGAAGAAAGACAGAAAAAACAGTTCTTCATCTAACGAGAATATTTTTTCCCATGAAGATTAAAGAGTGTTAAATATGTTGGTAAAACCAAGAGGATACCAAGGGATTGTCTTGTTTCCGTAAGAGGTGTATTGGGAATCCAGAAATAACATCCCCTGGACGTCATTCTGTGCAGGAAGTCATCGTCCCTCGAAAGAGGAGCGGATTGAGTCTGAGAGCTGACTGCCTGGGTCTGCTCCAAGGCTTTCGGCACTGCTTGGCTGGGCACAGAAGTGCACAGTTACATGGCTAATTACTTCTGTTGCATATGGAAATCAGGAGAGGGGAAAATGATCATTATTATCCATTTGAGCATATGGTTACCTGCTTCTGGTGCGTGGCTGCAGTGCCTTGCTTGTGACTGCAGTCTCAGTTAAACAACACTGTGGTTACTACAGACCAGGCTTAAAGAGAGAGCCCTAAAGCACACTTAATAACGTGGCTGGAGTTTTAAGAGATTCTGGCTGATATTTACAAATCAATATATCAGACACCATCAAAAGCCGGTAGGTCTAAAAATATGTTGACCAAACACTGTTTGAATTGATCAGTACTTGCTGTACTTGATCTGTTCTTGCTCAAGGGAAGCCAAGAGATGCTTTGAAAGATCAGCTTAATTTAGGCATTGTGTTTGGAAGGGCAATGAAGGCAGCAGTGTTTCCAGCCCTTAGGGTTTGTTATTTTTTGTTTTGTGTTTGTTGGTTGGTTGGTTTGGTTTTGTTTTGCTTGGTTGTATTTTTTTTTTGCGATTTTCATGTAATTTTGAATATCTTAAAGTCTGTCTCCGTGGGCTATCCTGACGAACTGGGCTCTGAGGGGTCTCCAGCCCCTCACCAAGAACAGGGAGAGGCAGTCATGCCAAACAGCCCACAGCATTCTGAAAGGCATCTTCGACTTTCCCTCAACTCTCCTTTCACATTTTAAGAGCAAAGTTCTCAGCTTCATGGGTGTCAGGAAGATCCTGAAAGGCAGGGACCATAAAAGGCTCTGAAACAAAGACACAAAGAACCTAAATTGTGTTTGGCTTAGCCGAGTTGGAATGCTGTTGCTTTCATTATCACAGTGGGAGTGAGTTCAAGACCACCCGTGAGACTGACAAGGGCCAGATCAGAGATGGATGCTGTGGTAGATGTGCTCCTTCCCCCCCTCCTCCTCCCCATGCTAGGCCAGACCTGGCTGTGCAGCTGCTTAGGTGTGCAGCAAACTTGAAGCAGGAGGATGTGTTATTCTGGTTTATTCTGGTGGTAAGAACAGATGATCTCAAAGTAGCCTTTGCAAGTTAGTCTTGATATCAGACTTGACAGCCCCAAATATGTTTTGTTGCCTGACCTTAGCAGAAGTCAAAATTCACCTTCCCTTCAGTGGGCATCACCTTGACTTCGTGAAGCTGATACCACATAACACCACAGCAGATTTACCCTGGTAGTTCTTCATTTCCCAGTGACACACAGCATTCACATATCAGTGTGTCACCAGCAGCCCCCACATCTCACCCACGGCAGCACATGGCACACCGTAGAGGAATCCTGGGAGAAAAACCCTGTGCTGGGTCTGTCACGTGAGCTGCTGGGGTAACAAATGGGGTGGCAGAAGCCATTCACTCCTGTCCGGGAAAAGGAGCAGAGCTGGTTCTTGAAATGACGGGCAGCACGCCTACAAGGTGGACTTAACCAGAGCCAGAAGCAATTCCCATCCATCACGCACCTTCTCAGCTGTGTCTTGTGTCCCTTTCAAGTTGGGCCAGCTGGGCATGCCCACAGGAACTGGATGCCACTTCCCTGTGCTGAGAAGTCCCCAGCTCTGCCGGGATGACGCAAGCCAGGCTGCCTGCGGCGTCAGCTTGCAATTACCCAGAGGAGCAGGCGGGTTCTCCTGCAGTCGCAGGAAATAGTTGCGGCATTGCTTCCCTTTGTGCAGCACCCAGCTCCTGCTGACACATCCCAGAGGCACTGCGGCATTACTCACTCTGCCTGGCATTTCCTGGATGGGTTCTCACGGCCCAGCCTGCTGCCAGCTGCTGGAGCCTGGGGCAGTGCATCCCCAGGGATGCATCCCCTGGGGCAGCTGGGGAGGAAGAGAAGGAGCGGACACGGCTCCAGCCACACGGAAGCAGCCTATCAAGAAGGGCTTGTTTGGCACATGGCAGGTCAGCCTGCCTCTGGAGTGAGCTGGTTCCATGAATTAAATGCTCCCTGTGAGTCAGGAGCTCAACCCTTCATTACAGAGTTGTGTATGTTCAGAAACTTCTTAAAGTAGCAGGCAAGAGCTGTTTCAAGCTGGTGTGGTCACACTTCCCATTTACATCATCACTCGATGGTTACTCTGCTGCCTCCACAGCTCGTCTGCTCCCTAGGTGGCCCTGCAGGCTGAAGGTACAGCAGTGCAGTGTGGTGTGACATGGCATACCATGGTGCAGCATGGCTTGGTGTGCCATGGTGCTGCTCTCAAGTGCTGGCATCTCCCAGACTGGCCCTCCCCTTCCTCCATGCCCAGCTGGAGATGGAGGATCCCCTGCATCTGTGGTTCTTGACATAAAGCAGATCACCAAAGTGAGCAGGTTTACATATAGCCGTGAGAGAACAGTGTGGTGTAAGGCAGGGATAGGTGAAGGCTGGAGATCTCTCGTGGCACCTTTGCTGAAGATCTGCCTCCTTAGCCATCCTGTCTGCAAGGCTCCATGTCTGTCCTGTGCATCTTCTTAACCTGGAAATGACTCCCCTCCTTCCCATATCTGTGCAGCACAGAGGAAACAGCAGTTGTCACATCCCCACTTCATGATGACCTCGGGTCTGCGTCCTCCACTGACAGCCATGGGCACTGGTCAGCCTCTGGGGCTGAGGGCTATGGCTGGCGGATGGGAGGCACGCAGAGCCTCTCTGGGTGCTCTGCAGGACCTGGTGTGGGACTCTGGTGGTGGCTGACCACCCTGAAAACATCTGCTCACCTGCTTGTAATCTCACTGCAGGACGCACTTTCTGCTGGCAGGGAGTTGATCTCACTGGGAGAGCTCACTGCAGGGGAGAGCGTGCATGTTGTCCTTGTCTGCTGACATGGGGTGGTGGCATATGGCCATGCAGCTGCCATCGTCCTGGCCTGAAGGCTGCAGAGAGATGGGAACTGGGACCTTCATTTTCCACCTGCCTCAGGCTCTGCTCTGTGGGAAGAGTGAATCTCCCAGCAATGGAGGGCACGGCCATAGCTAGCTCTGCTCTATGTGAAGAGGTGAAGCTCCCCGTGATGGAGGCCGTGGCCACCAGCTTCCCCACAAAGCCGTGTGCAGAAGTGCCTGTTCCTCAGCAAGCAGATCTGGCCACAGTGAACTCCACAGTGTTCCTCTGCACCACTTAGACCATGGGTTTCTCTATAATGCCGTGACTCAAATGAAGGGAATCTTGAGGAGGGATACCAGGCAACCCATCCCCTGCCAACATTTGCCAAAAGAGCCAGAGCTGGCTGCTTATGAGGTCCTTTTCCTAAAGATGACATCTGCAGGCAGTAACCTGTCTGGAGACACTACTGAAGATAATCATGTATGGCTGAGACAATGCTGAAACTAATGTAGTGACACTCAGCTGCTGTAATTTGCAAACAGAGCTCAGGGCTCAAAAGAGGCAGCAGCCGCCTTCCAGAGCCATTGGAGGCTGTAGCAGATACACACAGTGTATCTGGGAGATCCCCTTGCTGCAGCCAAGGCAGGTACACACTTCTGCTCTGTGCTGAGGAAGTGGCAGTGAGGATTATTATCACCATCATGTTGATCTTTATACAAACATCATAAAACATAAGATAAAAAAATAACCTTTAAATTGTCTGGCCTCGCCAGCCAGCTGTTGCTTCTAAGCGCCAAGTGATTCATTTGCAAGGGGGGCCGTGGTGGCCCGCTCTCACAGAGCAGCCTACCAGGACAACAGAACAACTGGAGAAGTTCTCTGGATGCTTGGTGTGTGGCCCTCAGATAGGACCCGGCAAACAAAACATCCTCTGTGAAATCAGTGATTGAGGCTCCTGCCATGCGAGAGGAACCTCCTGAAAAGCTCCTTCATGTGGAGCTGGAGAGGTCAGAAGCACCAAAGCTTTAAAGACAGAACACTGCTGTCGGAAAGGTAAGCAAACGGGTTCAGGAGGGTCTCTGCACGGCCTCTGAATCCAGCTTTTAAATAAAACATTCATCCTGGGACTAAAAAAGGTAATGCTTTTTGTGAGTAATAAAGCATAAAGCAATTTTTTTTTTCCTAGACGAGATAATTTGTCAATGTAAACTAAGCTGGCTTTTTCGATTTATTGAAAAGCCAAACTCGTATTTCGCCTCAGGAAAACAACCCACCATACAGCTCTCTGCGTTGCAGATGCCTCAGAGGCAGGGATGCTGCTGCTCTGGTTGGGATTAGCGTCTGTGTGGAGGTCTGTGGGAGGATGGTTTGTGTCTCAGCCACAGCACTTATTGGAGATGACGGGACAGAAGCTGCTGGTGAGCATCACTGCTGGGAACAGTGGTTTGCTGAGAAGCTCTACCCTCAAAGTATGTATGAAGCATTTGGCTTTTAACAACTGTTTGCTGGCATATGCAGACGTAATTAAGTACCTATCAATCAAAGTCAGTTAGATGTTTCACTGTTGCAAGTGAAACACCAGCATTTTGGTGTGTGCTCCTTGTGCATCCTCGGCAGTCACCTGCTCCCGTTTGCTTCCTGGGGTCCCCACTGGCCTCCACCACCAGCGGCAGCAATGTGCTGCAGCATGGCACAACCCGGGCAAAGGGTTTCACTGCACTGTGATGGGAGCTCTCTGCCCACTCTGCACCACAGGCTGAGTTTTTGCACCACGCACTGCCAGCAGCCCGCCTGCCCCAGAATGACTTCTCAGCTATCCCTGCCTCTGCTGAGGTCTTCAGTACACGCTGATGCACAACCTGCTATAAGCCCTTAAAGCCCAGATTTTCCATGTCATCTCCTGTGAGCTTTTCTAGAAGTCACGCAGGACTTTTTGGGCCAAGTGCAGGGTGCTGCATGAATACAGGCTGGGAGGTGAATGGACTGAGAGCAGCCTAGCAGAGAAGGGCTTGGGGGTTCTAGATGAAAAACTGGACATGAGCCAGCCATGTGCACTTGCAGCCCAGACGCATGGAACAGCTCTCCTGGAACACCACAGAGCTGTGACACATCAGCAGACCCGTGACATCACAGGGTTCCTTCTTAAGTCACAAGACTCACAGGAGCACCTACAGCTCTGCTCCGCAGCTTGCGCCTGCCCGCAGCTTTCTGGACAATTTTTTACTCTCCCAAGTGCAAATAGCACTTGGGCACTGATGCAGTTTGTCGCTGCCTGTGCATGTCTCTGCTCAATAGATTTTTGGAGGACGACGAGTGGGATTTTAGGCAAATGGAGAGAGAGGTGCAGAGGCAGATGCGGCTGCTAGACCGGCACCTGCAGCAGCTGCGGGAGGAGCTGCTGACCTGCTGCCCCTGCAGCCACCTCCCACTCCCCTCCTGCCTCTGCTCGCGGTCCTGCACAGCTGCCAGCCGGGCTGTGATGGCCACAGAGGATGCGGAACGAGACCTGCACAGGTAATGGTTCCTGGGGCTGCAGCATGGCCTGGGCCAGCGTTCGGAGCGAGCCCCTGCAGGAGGGTGCAGGCTGACAGCAGTGTGCGCGGGAGGGGCAAGGTTTGGTGTTTCTACATTTGGGGCCTGACCACTGCTGTGGGGCTTTGAAGGCTGTGAGAGGAGATGAAGGTTGATGTCAGTACAGATAAATCCAAATGGCAGCCCTGCGGGAAGGGATAAAGCCTTTCAGCTTGAGCTGAGGCCTGGCCAAGCGCTGAGAAACCAGGAGGGATGGGAGGTCCCGGCCATTTCAGACACACTGTGCCCTGCTGGTCACTGCAGGCTCTAAGTGCTGATGCTGAACGGGCTATGAACCATGCTGGGATCTCTCACTGCAGTGGCTGTGCCTGTTTCCCCTCTTGTGGCCCCGTTTCCTCTTTCACCAGGCACACTGTCCTCTTAATAAGGTGCCTTCTGTCCTCTTCAGAGGCAGCCCTTCTGTTGTGGATTCCACACGTGGTTTGACCAAGAGCCTTGTTTCTGGTCATGCAGACTTGCTGCTTGACAGAAACAGAAATCATTTTAACAAGTCGGTGAGCCTCCATACCGGCTCCACAGGAGCCTTTCTGTGATTTTTTTGCCAGATATGTCTCTTCTCCCCTTCTCCTAACTGAAAAATGTGATCTATTGCAACCACCCATTTGCAGCATAGGACAATGCGTGACATGGGCACACACAGCCCAGAAGGCATGAAAAAAACACCACCACGCGTGCTGTGTGTCACCCTGCACGTGAAGATGGAGCCAGTGGTTTACATTTGCTTCTCTTGAGCTCAAAGTGATCCACCCATTCCTCCAAGAGCTGGACTGAAGGGCTCTCTTCTTGTTTTTATTGCAGTGTACGAAGAAAACTGA
Source organism: Numida meleagris (assembly GCF_002078875.1). Taxonomy (NCBI): domain Eukaryota; kingdom Metazoa; phylum Chordata; class Aves; order Galliformes; family Numididae; genus Numida; species Numida meleagris. Next base: position 127,817,360 of record NC_034410.1, read on the forward strand.
ACAGGATGTGCAATGCTTCCCAAGACCACAAGGTTTTAGCAGTGATGGACGTGAAGGGTTTTGACCCAGAGGAGGTCACCGTGACGGTGAAGGACAGGAAGGTCCAGGTGCTGGCGGAGCACGAGGAGGCCCACACCACCACACGAGGGAAGGAGTATAACTACAAAAAAATCAGGAAGGAAATCACCTTGCCGCCAGGGGTGAGCGAAGATGAGGTGATGTACTCTTTAAGGCCAAACAGTGTTGTGAAGATTGAAACAGCACACAGGCACTGCCCTTGTCTCCTGAGGCTCTGAGCTCCTGGGGCGCAGCTGGGCGGGCTGAGCTGAGTACTCCTTCTACTCCTTTATGTTCATCCACAGGCACCATCAACTCCCCTTGCCACTCCCAAAATAAAACAGAGCATTCAAAAAAAAAAAAAAAGAAAAGAAAAAAGGGTGTGTGAGCCTCATTTCAAAGGATTTTGGTCATCAAAAAGGGGGAGGGTGCCAAGAGGAAAACTCAAAGGTACAGGTGAGTACTTGGCTGGAAGTCACTGCTGAAGATAGCATGATTTAGAGCAAGCATTGCTGCTGCTTGTAGTCTCATGGATTTCAAAAGCCAAATGAAACCATTGATCAGTCGCATTTTTATAATAAGGGCACTGCTCTCCATCCCATCACTTCCATTTGAGATGTGGGGTATTTTCTAGGGCTTAACAGAAATCACCTCAAGGGAAGGAGACTCCTTCCAAGGCAGCACCATGGGCTAGCCTGCTAGCGAGGAATTGTCCCGGCTCTTTGGAATTTGTGCCTTTGTTTCTTCTCTAAATTTGTCTGGGTTTCCCTAGGTCTCATCCTGTCCTTCCCTGTGAGATGCCACCTCTTGCAGAAGTCTCCCCACTCTGCTGGTGACCCAATCAATTCTTCACCCTCCTGGAGAGGAACACCAGCAGAGCTTTCTCCTCTTTCTCACTGGACTTCTGGGTTTCCAACGTTATTTAATTATTCCAGTTAAAGAGGAAAACACCTGTGGACACTGGAAATGCACAAGGGACCCTTGGGAGTAGCAGTACGGCTGTGCCATGTCCCATGTTCTCTCACAGAACCGCTCCTCTGGACCAGCTTTGTCCCTTAGGAAGTTTCATCGGTGGCCACCAGAGCTGTGTTAGCTGGTTAGGTGGTGAGAATGGGCTGTCCCAGTCCACATGGGGCTGCAGCAGGATGAGGTGCTGCTGCGGGAGCAGCAGGCAGGAGCCCTGCAAAGTCAGCTTTCCCTCAGAAACAGCAAAAAAAACCCAAGCAGTGCCATTTGTCCACTCAATTTGGCTCTTACAGATGTTGCACTACTAGGAAGTGGCATGTTGGATGGACAGAGGGTTTTCATTTAGAAGGTGTTGAAAATGTTGCAGAGCATTTCCCAGCAGATGAGTGCTGCTGCACAGGGCAGAATCAATAGCTCAGGATGTTCACAGTTGGGAGGGAGTGAACTGTCAATGCGCTTTCTTCAGCCTTACCAGAGGGTGGCATTTGCTGCCATTTGGGCCAGGTTGGCGAATTCAGCAGTGCTGTGGCCTCCCCCCAAAATGCTCACAGAACAGCTCCATCAGCCAGACGTCCCAGCAAGAGGCTGTGGATGGGTTTGGCCAGAGCCGGATGGGCAACTCAACTCAGTACAAGATGTGCTGCTTCAGGCAGGTGTTCAGCAACCAAGCAACTCTTAATTATCTGGTATAAACTTCAAGCTTTATGGGCTTGGTTTGTATCTGGGTCAGCATGTACTGCCCATGCACAGGTAGCCCGGTTTTCCCGGTGGTGTTGGAGGACATTAAGGAATGTGCCATGCCCCTGCGAGGAGGCGCCAGGGAGCCTCCCGCTCACACTGAGATGGGGACATCATGGTTTTATTGACAGATGTGATGTTATTCCCACATTTCAAGACCAGAAGGCACTATCAGACCATGTGTCCTCATCTCCTGTTATGCCACAGATAAGCACCCAAAGTGTCACTTCCAGAGAAGAATCTAGTCTTGATGTGAAGACTTCAGGTGACAGACTCTGGCACTTCTCTTGTATTTTGTTTCAGTGACTAATACCCTTGTAATTAAATGTCATGCCTGGTTACTAGCATGAGAATGTCTGGCATCATCAGTTCATGAAACGCTCAGAGGAGAATGCTATTAAAGCAAGATGTAGGGAAAAAAGTGTTTTCTTACAGAAATGAACCACAAACAACCATGTTTTCCTACTGATAGAGGCTGCTAGTGCTTAAAGTCACAGACGACTTGGAGACTGGGAGATACACCTTAGGAGACGAAGAAAATTCCCAGTTTGTTACATATCCTGCGCAGTGCCGGAGTCTGGGCTAGGCAAGGTGCCCTTCCGACCTTTTCTGCAACAGAAGCTAATCACTCAGATAGGTCTGTGAGCACACACGTGTGCTATGGATGCCCCAGGGCCTACCTAAAAGCGTGCTTGGAATCAATATCCTCCTAACACTGCTTAGAGGAGAGCTTGCTAGATGCTTACCTGGCACATTCATGGGAACATCTCCCTCGAAAAATCACTTGGCCACTAGGTGGCAGATTTATTGCTTTTTTTTTTTTTTTTAATTTATCCCCATGTAAATTTGTTTTTTGTTAAAAGCAAAATCAACAGAGGTGGTGTTCCAGAGCAGGAAGGCAGGTTTCTGCTGCAGCTTGCATTCTTGTCTGCAAGGCTGACAGCAGACAAAGGGACAGCAGGAGCCCTCCTTCATACGGCTGCTGTGTGTTCTGCCATGTTCAGCTCTGCCACCGCTGCTCGCCAGCTCCCACGTGTTGCTGTGTTCTGCAGCACAGTGTCGCACAGAGTTATTCTGGGGGCCAGTTTTGGCCGTCCCCATAGAGCAAATACCCTCTCTGAATTCCCTGGCAGAAGGAGGATGCCTGGGAGGGCTGTTATAGCTCCAAACGCTGCTGCATTCCTGAACTATAGCCTTATCGGGGCACTTATAAATAGACAGAGCTCTGCGGTGGGAGGTCATCCGAGGATGCAGCCCTCCTTCAGCCGGGTGCTTCCAGGAGCACGTTTCTTCTGAGCCCACTGCCTGGCGCAGCCCTGCTCCAGGACACCACAAATCACAGCTGGGGGGGGGGGGGGGGTTGGCTTGCCGCTGATAATCTCGCATTTTTAGAATATTCCTTTGATTTATGCAGAAGGAAGCATAACTAAGTGTGTCTGAGAAGACAGAGGCTCTCCTGGTATTAGCATAAATCTTGCTGACATTGTTTGTGCTACTTTTCTCCTGGGTATGGAGGTTCAACTGGATTTCAAGCATTAGCACAAAGACTCTAAAGGTAAAGGCCTGACATTTTTATTCTTGCTGATTGGAATGAGTTTTATTCAGGCTCTTTGCCTGTGATTATAGAGACACTTCTCGCTCCCTGAAAACAGTGTTAAATTCACGAGTGCTCACAAAACCCCATAAAAGTAATTTATTGCGCATCACCGAACACCCTCAAGAGGCCTCAGACAGCATTAGCATTTTTATAGGACGCGCTCCCAGACCCTTTTGCACACACTCCACCTAATCCTCTGCTCATGCTATGTTCGTGGGAAGCCCGTGGCCATGCCCAGCCTCACAACACAGCTGGCAGAGGCTCAGCAGGACGTGGGCTGCCCGGCTCCCACCATGGTGCTGCAGGGCATTCAGCTCCTCAGGGTGCTGGGGGCTGGAGTCATGGCACCAAAACCCGGTTGGGCTGTAACACAGCTGCATTTCACCTGAAATAAGGGCAAATGAGGCAAGGAAATAACCTTCAGATGTCTAAATAAAGAAAAATAGCAAATGTGATCTCGTGCTTTCTGCCACCTACATCAGTAAATGCCACAGTAATTCAAGACTCCAAGACAGTTGTTTGTTCTTTGATTATCAATTTTAATCAACAAAGCAGTAGTAAAAGTTTCATAAGAGCTCATGCAGCTGGTGCACATTGACAGTCACTTGGAACTAAAGTGGAGCAAGGGAATTGCTTAATTTTGGCTGAGGCTCTCCGGGTTGTGGGAGTTGAAACAGCAAATGGATGTTGCTTTGTCAGCTGATGTTCCCTCTGATCCAGCCTTGGCTTTTCCTCTTCCTCTGCATTTTTTTGCTTGTTTTAGGGCATCCATATGGAACGAACAGGCAGCTTGAGGGACTGCCCAGAGGCACAGATAAGCATGGCTCGTATCCTGGATACAGGAAGAGGAGTATACAGAAACATCTGCAGCACAAGATGATTTTCTGCTTCATCTGTGGCCCTAAAAGAAAGTAACTGAATCCATTGCTCCCCCTGGCTCCAACCTACGCACTGAGCAGATCCAAGCTCTGTAGCATGTGGGCTGCCCACAGGGGTGAGTCAGGAAGCTGCGGGCATCCAGACCTTGAGAAGTTCCCAGTCCGCACAGAGCTTGGCCCTGGAATCCTGTGTCTGTGAAGAAGGACCATGAAATAACACTACCAGTGCAGGCATCCATGTGATTGATTGTCAGTGGTCCTCACGCCTGTGGGGGTCAACCATAGCTTAATAACTTCCTTTGTAACAAACTTTCATAAAGGCAATTGCAATATTTATGATCCCTTGGAAATGCCCTTGGAAACTCCAAGAGAACGATCAGAACCGTGCCTGGGGCCTGGTATAATCCTTGGGAAGTGAAAAGCCGGCCTCATGAACAGAGTGGCGCTGAGGCCGCGTCCCACACAGCAAGGTCTGGAGGTGGCCGAGGTCATGGCTTATGGCTTCGGCTTCAAACCAGTACATTTGTCTTCAGAAGAATTAAAAAAAAAAAAAAAGGAGAAGAAGGAAACATGAGAGCAGGCGCAGGGCCTGCTGAACAAACCTCCCTGATTTCTCAGTACAGCTGCATTTTCTTGGTTTGCTGCTGAGTTACCTCAGGTGCTGCCATTAGCACAGGAACCACTCAGAATGTAATCACATCAATCTGCTGAGAATTGCGATTTGTCTTTCTAATGCCAAAAAAAAAAAATACAGGCAGTTCTGCTCAGATTTTTTTTCCTCCTGAATTGCAAAGTGGATCGTCACGTGGTGGGCACACGGAGAAAGGAGGCTGCCAGGCGAGCGGGCACCACGCAGCACTGCAGGAGGAGGTCTGGCTGCAAAGCAGGTGCGACAACACTGCTGTGCGGAGATACGAACTGGGGCTGCCATGCAGGTGGATGCACCATCTTATCCCCGCTACCAGTGTTCTTACCATGCACAAAATGAGCTGAATGCCCACATCACCTACACTGCCTTCATGCCTGGCAACTCTGCTCACAGCCTCTACGTGACAGCAGCTTTGCAGGATTTTAGGATTACCTGGCAGAAGGCCGTGCCTCCCCTGGGTGCTGCAGAGCCTGCCTCGGTGCATGCAGGGCCGCCAGCAGCAGCTCCTCAGCTCAGCAGCAGCACAGAAGCTGCTCTCAAGGACTGTGCTGCTCTGCTCTCAGCAGACATCGCCGTCCGTCTGCCTCACGATTCCCTTCACAGGGAACTGGTGGTGTTCCCACCAGCAGTTCTCAGATCACACTGGAAGAATTCATGCACTCGATTTCATAACTCCAAAAGAGGAAAAAGGATGAGAAAAAAGAAAACTCCCTGTGAATAACAGCTCACCCAGGCTCTGTTCTGAAGGCCTACTCAGAAGCCAAATTTTCAAACCCTGTGGAGCCACCACACCAGACCTGGAGGATATCTGGAGTGTCCTCTTCTACCTCGTACCCAGCTGCCCTCTGTGCAGTCCTGACCCCATCCGCAGGCTGCAGTCCTCCTCTTCCGCAGCCTGCACCAGGAGGTCTGCACAGCCTCCAGAGCCCCCTGACACACTGCGTCACCCAAAGCTTTGGGGCTGTGCTGGGAGCAACACAAGCACGAAGGCCAGGGGACATGAGGCCCGCTGGCAAGCAGTGGCTGCAGCAGTAGAGGTGAGCACATCTGTGCATCACAGGGAAAAGTATAGCTGTGTTGGCAGGACCCTCTGGCCCACCCCTGCTCCAGCAGGGACACCCAGAGCAGGGGGCTCAGGCCCATGGCCAGGCAGCTTCTGAACATCCCCAAGGAGGAGACCCCACAGCCTCTGGGCAACCTGTGCCAGTGCTCCGACACCGCACAGCACTGGGCACCGCTGAACAGAGCTTGGCTGAGTCCTCTTGGACACAGCCTTCCCCTCAGGTATTTGCAGACACTGACGGGATCCCTCTGGGCCTCCTGTTCTCCATTCTGAGAAGACTTCTCCTCATACCAAAGATGCTGCAGTCCCTTCGTCATCTTGGTAGCCCTTTGCTGGAAGAATCAGAATGGAAGGGGTTCCAGCCCTGATGCCCAAATACACAGCATTTGGTAACACAAATATGTTCTCTCTTAACTCCAAATTAAAAATAGCAATGTGCCTAAAGCCACACCCTCAGAGGCAGATTTATGAGGTCTTGGAAGATGGTGTGTCCCACACCACCACTTGCAATGGTTTTCCCCGTCAGGACCTCCTCAGCAAGGAGCCACGCATATGCTTGTTCTGACTAACATCTCCAGGCAAAGCCAAAACTATTTTGGACATTCTTTTGGGGATGGGAGTGAACTCCTCATGAACTACTGCACATTTTTCTCTTGAACACTGAAATACAAGCTGGCTCTGTTAGTCCTGGTGATTCAGGAACATAAAGAATTATAAACTCATAGAATCACAGAATGGTTTGATTTGGAAGAGACAATGAAGCCCACGTAGTTCCAACCCCAAGCTGTGGGCAGGGCTGCCACCCACTAGATCAGGCTGCCAGGGCCCATCCAACCTGGCCTTGGACGCCTACAGGGAAGACACATTTACAACCTCTGTGGGCAGCCTGTGCCAGTGTCTTACCACCCTCTGAGTGAAGAATTTCCTCCTAACAGCTATTATAAACTTCCCCTCTCTTAGTTTAAAACCATTCCACTTTGTCCTATCACTATCTGCTTGTGTAAAGTCGGTCCTCATCTTTTTACAAGCTCCCTTTAAGTACTGGAAGGCTGCAATGAGGTCTCCCTGGAGCCTTCTCTTCTCCAGACTCAACAAGCCCAGCTCCCTCTGTCTTCCATCATAGCAGACGTGCTCCAGCCCTCTGAGCATCTTGATGGTCTCTTCTGGACTCGCTCCAACAGCTCCAAAACAGTTCAAGTGACAGCCACTTCTTGTTTGAAGGAAGTTGTGTGGGGAAAAAGAATAAAAGGGATTAAATCTTCTTCCCGTGGCCCTAGAACCAGCAAGTTTTCCAGGCTCTGCTCAGCACTGTGCTGTAAGGCAGGCTGTGAGGTGTGGGGGCTCTTGTGGGGCAGTTTTGCCCCAGGTGCTGTCTCGATGCCCCTTGTTGCAGTTTCAGGTCACATCCAGATGGTTTTGGCTGTCATCTCTGGGCTGGAGCTTCTGTGGCAGCACCAGGAGATACCTCTGCAGTGAGAAGAGCAACCCAGGAAGATTTCTTTTATTTAAGAAAAATAACTCATCACACAGTAAAAAAAAAAAAAAGAAGAAGAAGAAGAAGAAGAAATATTCTCCAGGCAATGATATTCATTTCTCCAAACTAAGGGCTGCCGTAAATCTCCTCTGCAGTCAAACATCTGTTTGAAAGGCAGCTGGCACTGCAGAGCTGCATTTGTTTTTCTGAAAGTGAGCTCTGTTGTGACGGGGCTGTTGCCATGGGAAATATCAGTGTTTGTCAAAACTTGAAGGAACAGCCCAGCACATGGAGGCTGTCAGCCTGAGCGCAGGGCTGAGGGCAATGGGAGATGGTGGCAAAGGGACTGCGGTGTGGGTGGGGATCTGCTCGTTAAATGCTTAAGAGAAAGAAATAGGCAGCAGTGGGGGAAACAGTGTCAGCGCTGAAACACACAGCACGAACAAAAAGTAGGGCAAGAGGCTGCACAGGTCATTGGCAACACCATTTCATTCTGCTTCAGTGACATCAGGAGTGGCGTCACGCTCAGCCCTGGCACTGCACGCTGTTGGTGCTCAGGGCTGGTACCAGCACAGCAGAACAAGCCGCAACTGCACTACTCAAGTGAAATAAATGCTTTATTCCGCAGGCTGTCCTACCAACCCACTACATCTACTGTGTGTGGAAGTGGTGTGGGCTGCTGCACTGACAATTTTTATCAAGTGGTTCAGGAAAACCCCACCTTTCAGGACAATTAAAAATTTGCTTTAGTGTTGGAACAGTTTCAACGTGTGCTTAAATGCCTCCAGAAGCCAGCACTGCTTCTTAGACAGAGCCAAGGCAACAGCAGACCCACCGGGGCTGAAGAATCCTTCTCAGTCCCAGCAGCAATGTTGCAAAATGAAATCCATTCATACCTTTGCAAAATTTCAGTTGACAGTGGTGGCAAATACAGGAACACTCTGCTTTTCCTCTTTGTGCTACCTGTTGGCACTGGCACTATTCTAAGAACACGCCAACCAGAGGCCTCCTTCTGAGAGGGCAAGGGTGTCAAGGGCCGCCAGTTCTCACAGGCAGAGCAAGCAGAACCCTGCTCTGGTGGGACATCACTTTCATTGTTCCTGCCCTACACCGCCACCTGGGCACATCCCACAGCAGCTGTGACCACCCCAGTTGTACATGGCAGAGCCAGGTGATTTGCCTCTGGGCTGTGGGACCTGGAGCCAGGCTGTGGGCTCGGTGGTGCCTTCCCAACCACACTTGGCATCACCGCCATCACCACACAGCCCCACATCTGCGCTGCAGGAAGCAGTGACGCACACCACCATGGCCGGCCTGGCCTGAGGCATCAGGCCCACCCAAGGGCCCTCCCATCATGCCTGCAGCCCTCTTGCATGCTGGGAGCACTTCTCACACAGCCTGGGGACACACAGTCCCCCCAAAAAAGCTAGGTTCACCTTCTAGATCTCTCTGCATCTAGAATAGATTTCCTTTCTTTCTTTTTCATTTTATAAATAGTCCAGCCTTCCTGCAGCTATTTTCCTGGCCTGGTGACTCACCATAGACTCATCAGACTCCTTGCAATGCTCAAACAGGGAAGTCTCTGGCACAAATAGAAAAGAAAAAGAGAGAAATCGCCCCAGATGACATTAACAACTGGTAATGATGTGTTCCCGTGGAAGACATGAAACATGTCCTGCTGCCCCCAGCCGGAAGAATTAGTGTTAAGATGAATCCGTGCATGACAGAGGCGATGCCACCTGGGCCTCTCGGTCTGTGTGTCCTTGTCCTGTCTCCTGCCTCCCTCGGGGCACTCAGAGACAGAGCAATTCCTTCTCCTGAGGTCACTGCTGAGTGCTTTTGAGCAATTTACTACACCGAGAAATTAACACAGCTGTCAAGCTTTCCACTTACTTCAGGACAGGGCAGGACACCAAGCAGTCTGCATGCAGCACTCCCTATTTTTCTTCCCTATTTTGGGGAGGGGGTTGTGTTTACCAGCTGCCTTTTGGGTAATTAAGCACCAAGAGCCCTCCTTCCCAGGCAGGAGCATTAGGAATGGCTGAGCTCTCTGCTGGCAGCAAGCTCTCGGTGCCAGGCACCTACCTAGCACTGAGGGGATCACAGCCTTCGCAATTAGATGATGACAACTTGATGGAATTCAGCCCAGACCGTGCTGATGACACGATGACTTTGCCTTTCATGGTGGAATACACAAGTCGGTATAAAGTTTCACCAAAACTGTGGTACCCTAAGAAAGGTCCTGAGTTATTTAACACATGACATGATTATTACCTGATTTATATTGCAACACAGCATATGCATCCGCGGGCTGAGCCTGTGCATTCTCATCAACGTGATGAGAATGTGTGTTGCTCTTGCTGATGAAGTGTCAAACTGTCCTTTGGAGGAAACAGGATGCTGCCCAGGTCAAGGTACCCTGGAAAAGAGAGCACTGTGTGACACGTTCTACCCCACTGGGAAATGTATCCCAGAAAGATTCGCTGTGGCTGCATATGACCCTCCCCAGCCCTTTCCCCTGGAGAGCAGCAGGTAGTGCGAGCCCGCAACACGCCTATTCATTCATCCAGCATTTCTCCAGCCCTGATTGTGTGTTATAACTTTTCTGACAGCTTGTAAGTGTTTCCGTGGCGACAGAGTTATGTTGCCAAAGCAGACAAGTGAATCATCTACTTGCAGGAGACGAGGCGAGCTGCCACGGGGATGCCTGGTGTCCCTGCGTGTGGAGCAGCCCTGGGCTCAGTGCAGCCCTTCCTTCTGGCGCCGAGGCACATGCCACGTCTGCAGGCGGCAGCGCCCAGCCGGGGCCATGGGCTGGCTGGACACGGCCCCGCTGGGCGGCAGGGAGTAAGGAAGCCTCCAGGCTGACTGCTCTGCAGCCGGAGCTCCCTCGTTGGTGTCTTGGCCCTGCCAGCAGCTGCAGCTCCCGGCCCACTGCCCTGTCTCAGGACCCCTCCTGTAAAGTGCGCATTAGTTCACTTGTCTAGCATCCAGGCCTCCCACAAATGGTGTAATGGAAGTTATTGTTCTCCCAGCCACAGGGGAAATGATGACTTTTCCAGCTTTCTAACCATGTTCTCTGCAGAGATATAGGTCCCGCACACCACACGAACACACTGGGTGTGTGGTGGGGGCTGCTGCAGTGCTGCAGGGTGTGACCAGCCCCAAGCCCCCATACCCAGCCATAGTCAGGGTCTCCAAAAAATAACCTCCCACCCCATGCTCCCATTGTGGTGCTGCAGCTGCAAGCACAGCTCAAGGGGGATGTGCTGATCGGTGGGGCAAACCTGTACATGGGGTAAATTCACTGTTATGACCCTGCCTTGAGCTGAGGAGGGCATTACCTTCCTGTTAAATTCTGAGATTGAAGAGAGAATCTTTATTTCATTTGGCTCCCAGCAGTGCCTCAGATTTGCCAGCACTGTTCTAGTGAGCAATCCCAGCTCTGAACAGAGTTCTTCACCCTCCTGCCTGCTCCATGGGTGTGTAATTAGCACTGATTCACTGACTTAAACAGACCCATCTCACCTGGAGATCTGACCCCTAATATTTACACAAGAAAGAAAACGTGATCACCCTGGGAGCTACGTGACTCTGCTAGGGTCTGGCAGGTGCTTCCTGCAATACGTTGTTGGGATGCGCTGTTGGGATGCACTATTGATGCAAAGAAGCAGGAAATAGATGTGTACATGGTGAGACAAATTAATTCTTGTGTCTGTGCCAGTGCTTGCAGAAGGCCACCCATTTTGCTGACTCTTCCCTGTGTCACTTCAGAGTGTGGAGAGGGTCTGGGGGCTTTGTAGTTGAAAGAACCTTTCTCCTGCTGCTGGTCCATTCATAGAATCACAGAACAGGTTGGGTTGGAAGGGACCTTTAAGATCATCTAGTTCCAACCCCCTGCTATAGGCAGGGACCCCTCCCACTAGACCAGGTTACTCACAGCCCCATCCAGCCTGGCCTTGAATGATTCCAGGGAGGGGGCATCCACAGTCTCACTGGGCAACCTGTTCCAGTGTCTCACCACCCTCACAGTAAATAATTTCTTCCTAATATCAACTCTAAATCTACCCTCTTCCAGTTTAAAGCCATTTCCCCTTGTCCTGTCGCTACCTGTCCTTACAAGAAGTCCCTCCCCAGCTTTCCTGTAGGCCCCTGCAGGTACCAGAAGGCTGCTATAAGGTTCCACTCCTGGAACACCAGCGTGCAGCACTGGCTCACAGCATCACTGGCAGATCCACCAGCAGAGCGGCTGTGCCGTGGCAGTGCCCTCCTGCAGCAGTTGTGCTCTCGCCTGGACACCCAGGTTTATGTGCAGCTCCCTCGAGCCTGGGGTGTTCCGAAGCTGGAAGCAAGCATCGAGGCAAGCCCTGGCTGGCTGCCTTATCTGTGTACATGGGAGCTTTTGGATCCTGCTTCTAAAATGTAAAATACAGTGTGTGAGGCAAGAGGGAAGACTGGGACTTCACTCATGGGGAAGCGTCTCCTGCACTGGGCTGCAGGGCCGTGTTCCTTCCTGGAACAAGAAGAAAGCGCAATGACTCAGGGTTTTACTGCGTAGGGCACTGCATCAATCGGGAGAGGTAAGGAGTGCCCCAGTCCCGATGCCACTTACCCTACAGGGAGTGAGTCAGCAGCCACAGTTATGAAATTTGGGAATCTCCGCAGGCTGAGGAGGGAATCATAGCAGGACGTGGAGGAGCCTGCATAAGCAGTACCAAGCCATTATCCTCTGCACGGAGCAGAAGAAGGCAGAGGAAGGTGCTGCTGGCCTTCTGCACCGGAGGGAAAGCCCCACCTCGGTGCTGCTTCCCGCAGGAGTCACAGGCAAGCTGCCTGTCAGAGATGGCTCAGACTGCAGATTCTGAACAGGCAGGCAGGCCTGCAGCCTGCAGAAGGATGAAATTCAACACACTCCTCTCTTAGTGTTGCTCATGACCAGCTCCAGGCAACATCACAGAGGAATCCCAATCCCACCCTGCACAGGTGGTGGCTGCCACCTCTGCCTGACAGCTCGGCCATCTGGAACGTGGATTGTGTGCCACCCTGGAGAAGACGGCACAGTTCTACCATCATCAGAAAAACAACCATTTTCAACCAGTGCTGTAGTGGCCCGCATAAGGACATTTATTTTTGGGTGCCTGGTGGAAAGGCGGGGGACGGATGAAAAGTAGGGAGGGGAAAAGTATTCTAAGTACTAAGTGCAGACTTCAAATTCCACTCCTGTTGGCTTTACAGAGCTCGTAAATCAAAGGTTGAGACAGATGGATTCTCACAAGTCAGGACATGCACTGGTGGACACTATACTTCACTTGGAGGTTCACTTCCCTGCAAAGGGGAGAATAGAATGAAGTTCTGATACGGAAAAAAAGAAGTCTGTATTAAAGAAAATTGCTTTTATTGTAAACAAAGTATAAAGTACAACATAAGAAATGTGCAAATCTTTAAAGTAGTCACAAAAGAGCGTATCTTATACACTATTTTCAAATGGTTCACTTTCTGATATGTGTCCTCGACATAGCATGATAAAATATAGTGAAATTGACGCGTTATTTGTCACAAAATATACAGCTTTAATTCTAAGCCGTGTCTTTACTGCCTCATTTAACTTTTCAAATCACAACTTTCTAATTTAATACATAACATATCCATATTTCGTTTTTAGTATAAACCATCTTTCAAAGAATAACACCGTCAAGAAGCCTAAGGTTCTTGTTTGTCTTTCTCAGTCAACCCCAGTAGCTTACAGTTTCACTGTTTTTCTTAAAAGTACACTGTATCTGCCTGTGAGAAATGCAGTGGCATGGAATTTTGAGAGGGTATGAAGGAAACTGTAAGCAACACAAAAGCAGAAGCACCATATGATGCCTAAGTATAACCAGTTGTAACAATCACAAAGCTTTCAAACGAAGCCAGGAAAATATTACAAAGCCAATGAGGATTCACAAACATCCCCCCTCCCCCCCCACACTGCCCACAGGGTGCCCCTCGGCTCCCACCGAGCCCCGTTCTGGGCAGCAGTACAAAGCTGGTGGCCCCGGGGCACGTGACACCATGCGCAGGACAGGCCCCACGGCTCCTGGAGCGTGGCACCGAACCACCTGCACCACTGGGCCCAGGAATCTCCTGAGCCCACCTACCAAGAAAAGGCAGCAGAAGTAGGAAAACCAATTTGGATTACCTCCGGCAGGCACGCCCTGGGCTTCCAAGCCTGTGCCTGCACACTACTGTCTGTCTAATCTGTATTGTACTGGAGATTCACGACCAACACTTAAAATCTGTGCTGGTCTCAAGCATCGGCCGCAAACCTTCAGCAACACGGATGCTTGACTGATATATATATGTATATAGCATATATGAATAATCTGCAAAATTCAAAATCTGCACGACGCGTGCTGCTCTGCTCTAGAACCTTCCCTTTCTCTCCTCACCAGTGCAAAAGACACCTGCTATTCCAGCCAGCCCGATTCTCTCAGCCACGTGTGGTGTCACTGCACACAGACTGCCTCTGCCTCCCCGCAGCGCTGCCATCGGCAGCTGGCACTGGAAAACCACGGACCTGCAGCAAAAGCTTTTTTTTTTTTTTTCTTTTTTTCCTGTTTTTTGTTTTTTTTTTTTAACCTGGCACATCCCAGTGATGACAGTTAATCCACCGCCTTCTGACCGAGTCCCTTCACTGCGCAGCTGCCGGCGGAGGCGGCAGGGCGATGTCATTTAACTTGCTCACTTCCATTTGCCAGTTGGGCAGCTTCTTGGCGGAGAGGTGGCGCCGCGCGTGCTTCGTCAGGTGGTCGCTCCTCATGAACCGCCGCTCGCACATCGGGCACGCAAACTTCTTCTCCCCGGTGTGCGTCCTGCGGTGCCGGGACAGCTCGTCGGAGCGGGCGAACCTCCTCTCGCAGCCCTTCCAGCTGCAGCTGAAGGGCTTCTCTCCTGCAAGAAAGAGAGCCGTGAATACCGACTGAGCAACCGATGCCATTGGCTTGACTGACAGCAGCTGACTTTTTGGAAAAACGTTTCCATTACAATAGTTGAGCCAAATTCCATATAGATCTTAATTACTTTTATATATATGAAATGTGAAAAATATGTACTAACATTTAAACGCGCAGACTCACTATCATCAATACCGAGTAGTACAGAAGGTGTGAAAAGTCCTCTGGAAACCAGACTATCTGAGATTCTCTCGACGTCTCCACATAAGGCTGATCTTAACTCTGAGCTCCACGGGTGCTGCAGGCTCTGGTGCCTCAGCATGACCAAAGCACTCCCCCTTAATGCAACCCATAATGACATTGGTCCCATTTCCATGTAACAGCTCTGGTGGCGCACCGTGAGTCTCTGTGAAAATGCACGTGCCTCTTTTCACTACGGTGATTAAGAGCTGAGGCACAGAGAAGTTGCTTAGAGATAACTAAAGTGGGAATAGCTTTGACTGGACACTTGCTTTCGTTCATAAAAGAATCCCTTTTAAGTTAACCTTAACCTACTTCTCACAAAGGCATTGTAGTGGAGCAGCCTAATAAGGCATCTGCAACTACAGAAAAGCCCCTTCTACATTTGGGCAAGGCCTTGCTTCCAACGCTTGTAAGAAACGCTGCTGCCTGCCTTCTGACATGGAGCAAGGCCAGCACAAACAAACTGCTGAATCAACTTCCCCCCGGGGTATTTCCTCTCACAGATTAGGCAGCATTATAATGCACACAATGGGAAAGAAGCCTTTCGTTGCTGCCCCACAATATGTTCCACGAACAAATCCAGTAATTGCGAGATTCTTAACAAGTAGTGCGTACAGCTGCAACATCGCGTTAACTTTTAACAGCCAGAAAGAGTGACCAACCTGTGTGTGTTCGGACGTGAGCCTTCAAATGGGAGCTCTTGAAGTAAGTTTTCCCACACCCCGGGTAGTTGCAAATGTGACTTCTTATTCTCGAAGAATCAGCCGGAGGAGCGACTTTGGCTGCAGAAGGTACGAAGCCAGGAGCGGGGGCAATAGGAGAGAGCCTCGTGCCATTTGGGCTGAGGATCGGAGCCTTCGCGCTTTGCACAACTGGCTGGGGCACAACGAACATGACGGCACCCTTGGGGACCTGGGTGCCCATGAGCACCATGGGCTGGCAGAGGGCAGGCGGCCGGCTGGCTGCAGCGCCGGGCACCACAGCAGTCACAACAGAGTTGCTGGTGGGCAGTGGGACCATCTGGCAGATCACCGGCACGGGAGGGGCTCCGCTTCCTGGGACAGGGCACGGGGCCGCCACTGGTGCCGGCTGCTGCGCTGACCCAGGGACAGATGGATGCCTGCTGACTGCAGGCTTTGTCGAGCGCTCAGGGTCGGCAGCTGGCTCTGCAGTTTCTCTTTCCGTAGCTGGCAATCGTCTGCTTTCATAACTCGCTCTGCTGAGTGCCACAGCCGAGCGCTCTGCTTTGGCGTCCTCTTTGCTATCGCTGTCCCGCGAAGCACCATCCTGGTACTTCAGCACGCTGGCCGCTCTCGCCGGGCAGGTTTTGCGATTGCAGAGCTGAGCATCGGCCGTGTGGCGAATAACGCTGGTTGCTTGGGCCTTCAGGAGCCTGGGTGCATGCAGCTCTGCCTCTCCGCGAGGCGTGGGGGCGGTGTGGGACAACTCCAGGTCAGACGGGCTGTACGGGGGGGTCAGGCACTGCGGGAAGAGGTGAGGTTAGGGGGGGCATTTAACAACCTGCTGCCACGCGTTACCAACGGGCACTGAGAAACGAGCATGCACATGGTAAGCACTTACAAACGCAGGCATGGTGCTGAAGTCTGCCGCTCCAGGAAGCAGGGTCTCATCGCTCTCCTCTGACATGTCCGAGGCTGGGGTGATGGGTCTCACGTCTGCATGTTTCTTCAGGTCAGACTTCCAGTTGCAGCTCATAGAAATAAGGGCCTCGACAGCCTCATAATCGCCTTTCTCAGGGGTGTTGTTCCAGAAGTACCGAGCATCTCTCTGCTTCTCAGTCATCATCTCCATTTCTTCCTCCTGCTTGGGTCAGAGTTAAATGAGCCTTTAATACCGGGTAGTGAGTCTGAGCTCGCTAACAGCACAGAGCGCCTCACGCAAGGAAACGTGCGTGGTGACACGGAGTACGGCTACGCTGCCCTCTCCATAGGACACCTCATTAAGTCATCTGAGGGGAAATCTGCCATCTGGGGAGCATGACACAGCTCCTTGAGACAAAAGAACTTCCTCAAACCTTAAGCAATAGCTTAAATTATTCCATACTATTGCGCCTGAAAGCTTAAAAAAAACCAAACCACCACACTGGACGGAGCCCAAATCCCCCCCTCCCGCCGCACCCTCCATTCCCGCGCTGAACACGGCCCCGCCGCTCTGACACGCGGTACGAGGAGCCGAGGGACGTTCCCTTCGGAACGCCTCAGCCACCGCTCGGTGTTCCGAGAGCGCTCGGGAGCGCACGCAGGCACGTTTACAGACGGGAGAACACCAGCTCGGGGAGCGGCACGTCGGGACACGCATGCTTTGGCGGAACGCCGCACGGAACCGAGCCGCGCGCCAGGAGCCGCAGGCTGCATCGCTCTCCGGGGAGCTCCGCTGCGCAGGGGAGCGCCGAGCCACGGCCGCAC